>NW_005353916.1:0-54304 GCF_000412655.1 Myotis brandtii | reverse complement strand
AAAAAAAAAAAAAAAAAAAAGAATAAAGTCCAGAAATAGACTGTTGTAAGTTTCTTATACTATACAAGAAGTGGTAAAATATTACTTGAATATAGACTGTGATAAGGTAAAGTTGTATCTAATAAACCCTAAAACAGCTATTATAAAAGCAAAACAAAGAATTTACCAAATAGCCAATGAAGATAAAATGAGATTTTAAAATTTCAATTATTTCAAAAGGAGGCATAAAAAGGAAAAAAGGTTAACTGACTTTTCATAAATGTGCTAAGTAATTAACAAGGAAAGGATCATCTTAACAATTAAATGATGTTGGAATGATTAGGGAGCCAGATGCAAATCAATAAACCTCAACCCTTACCTCTCATCATGTACCTAAGAGCCACTGACCTAAATAAAAGAACTAAAATTATAAAACTTCCAGAAGAAATCATAGGAGGACATCTTAGTTACCTGGAATTTGGTGAAGATTGTTTATAGGACATGAGAAGCACAAACTATAAAACTAAAACATCAATAAATTGGAATTTATTAAAATTACATAGTTTGCTCTTAAGGAGTTCATGTTACAAAAATAAAAAGGCCATCAGGAAAAAGATATTTGCCAAACACAAATCTGCCAAAAGGACTTGCAACTCTTTAAATAAAGGTCCTTATATCTCAATAATAAGAAGGGGAACAACCCAGTAAAAATAGCAAAAAAAAAAAAAAATCAACAGGCATCTAACCAATTATAAATGGATGGATTGTAAAATAACACATGAAACTATAGTTAGCACCATTACACATTAGACAAATATAAATAAAAACTACAATACACCCAGCCGGTGTGGCTCATCAGTTGAGTGTCCACCTATGAACCAGAAGGTCATGGTTCAATTCCCGGTCAGGGCACATGCCCGGATTGCAGGCTCTATCCCCAGTGTGGGACATGCAGAAGGCAGCCAATCAATGATTCTCTCCCATAATTGATGTTTCTAACTCTCCCTCTCCCTTCATTTCTGATAGCAATTAAAATCTCTCTATATAAAAGGCTAATATGCAAAGTGTCTCCTCGGGAGTTCATTCGATTGCTCACTATAACGTGTGCTGACCACCAGGGGGTGGTGCAGAATGAAGGAAGGCCCCGCCGGCAGCCAGAAGGAAGGCCCCAGCCAGCAGTCAGAAGGCCCTCATGAGGAACTGTATTTAAAGGGCCACAAGGTTGAGAACCACTGTGAAGTCTCTATAATTGACTATTTAATAAGAAATTGTGGGATATACACAAAGGACTTATCAGATCAAATGTTGATGAGGATACAGAGCAACTACCTTCTCATACCTTGCTGACACAAATGTAGAATGGTGAGGAAATATGTGGTCACATAGCATGAATTTTGTACACCGGGCCTCTAGTATATATATATAAAAAACCCCACAATACATGTCACACACACTTAGAATAGCTCAAACTCAAAGGACTTATCACATTGAATGTTGATGAGGATACAGAGCAACTACCTTCTCGTACCTTGCTGATGCAAATGTAGAATGGTAAGGAAATATGTGGTCACTTCTTTAGACATTAAACATACACCTTCCCTATGACCCAGCCATTCCAGTCTTGAGTGTTTACTCAAGAGAATGAGAGCATATGTCCACCCAAAAAGTCGCATACAAATGTTCACAGCAGCTTTATTTGTTACAGCAGAGAATAGAAAAGTCCCATTCACTAACATGAATACTTAAATTGTGATATATCTTTGCAATGGAATATTACTCAGCAACCAAAGGAAACAATCCAGATTCATGCAACAACATAAATGAATCTCAAAATAATTGTGCTGAATGAAAAAATGCCAGACAGACAACCGGCATACTCTATATAGAATTCTAGAAAATGCAAACCAATCTATACTGACAGATCAGTGCTGGCTTGGTTATGGGGAATGGGGAAGAACTGGATTACAAAGGGACCCAAGGAACATATTAAAGTGATAGTCTGCTCATTTACTTGACTGTGTTGATTGTTTCACAGGTATACTAGTATATATATATATATATATATCAAACTCATAAAATTGTACAGTTTAAATGTATACACTTTATTTTATGCCAAGTATGCCTCAATAAAGTTGTTATTTTTTTTAAAAAAGACACTTCATGAAAAAGAAAGTTTGCTTGGTATAGACTACCATGACCACTAACACATATTTTGTATTCCAACTGGGTGCACAATTAGATGGCATGTATCCCTCTCCCCCCCCTTACAGTTATCTGAGGTCTGGCCAATGAAATCAATGAAGTGTGGCAGAAGAGATGAGTATCATTTCCAGGCTGAGCCAAAAAACACCCTTTTGGATAACCATGCACTCTCTCTGTTAGGCAGATTTTGACGAAGTTGTGATTACTCCTAGAACTCTGAGCCTGACAGAGCCACAGAATGGAAGGAGCCCGGAATCCTGGATCACCACTAGGAGCAGAACTGCCTAAGAAACCCACGTGACTAGATCCACCCTCTTTGAACTGTTTTGAGAGTGATAAATATCCCTTTGTTGATAAATTAAGATTTGGATATATTTTTTCTGTAACAGCAGCTAGCCTTATATTAACCATTTGAGAATTCCACTCCTTTATTTGGGATAATACTATGACCCAAACAACAACAACAAAACAAAAACAGGAACAAAAAAACCTAAAATTTATGGTATTAACTTAGCAGTCAGGTGAGAAAAAAGACACAACAGACTATATATCTGGGAACTCTGTTAGCTCATTGGGTAAAAATTGGGTAAAATTTTCACCTATGATAACTTGGGAGACACTCTCCTACTGAGCCATTAGCAATCTCTGCCCTATTCTTCACACCCCTTCTCCTCTGTGTGGTGTTGAATCTCCCTCTGCTGTTCTCCTATCAGATCCCTGTGATGGCATTGGGGCATACCTGGATGGTCCAGGTCCACTATCGCCCCATCTCCAGATCCTTCACTTAAGTACAGCCACAGCGTTCCTTTCTTCGAAACAAGGTAACATCGCCAGGTTTCAGGTATCAGAACCTCATATCTTTGGGTGTCATCACTCAGCCTACTGACAAAGTGATCCATTATTCAACACTGGCAAAGTTTTAAATCTGCTACGGTAAATATGTTCAAATAACTAAAGGAAACTGCTTCTAAAGAAATTTTTTATTTTTTAAAAAGTATGAGAAGGATGCCTCACTAAACAGAGACTACCAATGAAGAGAGAGAAATTGTGAAGGAGAACAAAATAAAAATCTTGGAACTGAAAAGTGAAATAAAGGAAGTGAAAAATTCGTTAGACAGGCTCTAGCACTTGTGAACAGGCAGAAGAAAGAAGAGCAGGAAGTCTGAGGCCAGCACTTAGAACTTGGTTGGTACATGTCACAAAGAAACTTCCAGCACACGGTTTAAAAAAATGTGTAGCTCCAATAAAAATCACATTTTGGAGGAAGAAGCTTTTTCCTGTGTGGAAAAGAAAGAGCAGAAAGACTAGTTATGGTACACATTTATTCTAGATGGTACACATTTTTTTTATCTTTCAAAAAAAAGATAAAAGAATGAAGAAATATGAGAGCCTCAAAAGCCTGGTAGATACCATCACATATACTAACAGGCACATAATGGAAGGAGGGAAAGAAAGGAGCATTATGTATCTCTTACTGGGGGTTGTGATGTAGAAAGTTGGCAAAGCGCTGATCTAAGGAGATACTATAATTCCTTTGGAAGACAGCAATGTTCTTATAGAGGAGATAATTTATTGGTTCAAATTCCAAACCTGTGAAGTTGAGGCCAAGTAATTGCCATAACCTAACCAAACTACAAATGCCATTTGTCTTCTGTGATGGCTCTCACATGGACTAGGGACATCCGAGGCTCTCGTAGGACCAGAGTCTATTGAAGTTGCCTTAGCAACCAAAGGACCCACATCAGCAACAGATGAGAGTTTGTATGTGTCCATCGTATAATAAAGTGCTATGGCTTTGAGTTGTGTAATCTCCTTTAATCCTCACAAAAGCTCTCTGTGATTGCTCCAGTTTTACAGACTGAGGTCCAGGACAAGTTTACACTTTGTCCAGATGCATGGAGCTAGACAAGAGCTGAGCTGAGGCATGAATGGGCCTCATCTGATTCCAAGTGAGCCAAATGCAGTACAAGTTGTTCACCTCTCCAACACGACACGTGTGCATCTGCATTCTACCTATGAACATATTTTAAATAACGATAAAGGCTCTCACTTTATTTTCAGTTACTTTTTATTGATATGCTGGCATACCTCAGAGATATTGCAGGTTTGGCGACAGACCACCACAATAAGGAGAGTCATGATCTTTTGCCTTCAATTTGTACTTACAACATCTGTCTATAATTGACGTATCACATTATATTCATTTCAGGTGTACAATATAACAGTTCGATATCCTATATAATAAAAGCCCAGCAACTGAGCGGTGGAATGACCAGAACAACCAGTCAACCAGTCGCTATGACATGCACTGACCACCAGGGGGCAGATGCTTAATGCAGAAACTGCCCCCTGGTGGTTAGTGCACTCCCACAGCGGGAGCGCCGCTTGGCTGACCCGGATGAGCAGTGCTCCCACAGTGGGCCAATCCTCACAGGGCACGCCCCCACCAGTGCACAAATCCTGTACACTGGGCCTCTAGTTTGTATATATTGCAAAATGATACCACAACACACCCAGTTAACATCTATCACTATACATAGTTATAATTTTTTAAAATTGTGATTATTAAGAAAAATATTGTTTACTATCAAAATTAAGTGTCATGGTGTCAAGACCACTCACTTGTAATACAGTAAAAAAAAAAAGAAACCAGAAAATATGTTACCAACATTTTCCATAAAAAAAGGGTGTGTTCTCCAAAGATTTTTAAATATCTCTTGGTTTCACAGGAAGGTAGCCTGTCACAGAAAGCTCCTATAGATGATGATGACAAATATTTATTGGGCTAGATAAGCAGATTTGAAAAGCATAATCTATTAAGAATGACTCTAAGCTATCAATACATTTAACAAAGAAAAAAGCCAATGGTTCTGTTTTCAGATAAAAAAAACCACACACCAAAAAACAAGAAAAAGAAAAAAAATTCAGAAATAGGCTAAAGAAAGTGGACCGTGAAGCAACAGCTCCCCTTACAGTACCTGAGAAGGTTTTCCTCTTTTCTTGGTCGGCTTTCAGGACTCTGCCCCAATTCAAATATGTTGATTCTCACGCTGGCCAGTGTTGCTCAGTGGTTGGAGTGCCAGCCAGGGGGGGTTCAATTTTCAGCAATCGATGTTTCTGTTTATCTATCTCTCCCTCCCTTTGCTCTCTCTAAAAATCAATAAAAAAAATACCCTCGTGTAAGGATTAACAAAAAAAATATGTTGACTCCCAGGAAACTTCTCCTTTTATCAGAAACTACTGTCCGGACTAGATTTTAAACACATTCCCATTAAGTGGAAAGTGGCTTTGAAAAGTCTAATGAGTCCTCTTCATAACACAAGTTCAACTTTAAGGAAGATGGAAAAAAAACAAACTAATCCTCACAAGTGAAAGGCGAGTTGGTGAGAGATGCCCAAGGCTGTCAGTGGGAGGGCCTCACAGTGAGACTGGTAGGAAGGACATAAATTCACCTAATTTTGCCTAAGCGCTTAGAAACCCCAGGCACTTCGCATAGTGTGTCTGGTCGCCCACCTCTTAATTTCTAGTCTTACCGCTAGATGGCACCACTCTCCAACAGTTCATGTTGAACCAAGCTGGGCTGGAAGCGGAAGGAAAATCCAAAGGGAGTGTCCCTGTCTCCCCCCCACCACCCCACCCCCGAACACTGAAAGATTTATTAAATCAGCACACTCTGCTTTCAAAGGAAGTTTCAGACATCAGGAAAAGAAAATGTTCGAATTGCGCTTTCTTATCCTGAAATTTTGTAAATACTTAAACATAAGATACTTGAACACATGTCAATCAGAAACTTGCACTATTGAAAAACGAACAATTCCACAAGCCATTATCAAGGACGCTATTATTCTTCGTTTTTGAGACGCTGTCTCCTAATCAGTGCAGAAGCAAGCCATGATACGTTTCTCTTGAGAAAGTTCTCCATGCTCGTGGTGAGTTGCATTTTTCTCTGGGGGCTGGAGAGGGTTGGCAGTTTCTAATAGAGACTTCGCTGGCCGCAGTTACTGATTCAGCAAACACACATGCACACACACATGCACAAACACGTCCGCGCACACACGGCCGCTCCTCGGAAAACCTGAATGAAAACACACTGCGCCCCGGTCCTGGTCCCCACGGCAGGGGCCCTGCCTGACCCCTCTCCCCCAACCCTTTTCACTGGAAAAGCTGCCCTCGAAGCCAAGGCCAACGCTACTCCCTGGCCAGCCTCCTGTTGTTATGAGCACATCTGGTTAAAGTTACCAGCCAGTGTCACCCACACAGAAAACCTCCAACACATGGCTCAGAAAGACGGGTCCCTTCAATAAAAACCACACTTGGACAGAGGAAGAAGCTTTAAGAGCAGCGGTTCTCAACCTGTGGGTCGCGACCCCTTTGGGGGTCCAACGACCCTTTCACAGGGGTCACCTAAGACCATCGGAAAACACATATATAATTACATATTGTTTTTGTGATTAATCACTATGCTCTAATTATGTTCAATTTGTAACAATGAAAACACATCCTGCATATCAGATATTTACATTACGATTCATAACAGCAGCAACATTACAGTTATGAAGTAGCAACGAAAATAATTTCATGGTTGGGGGTCACCACAACATGAGGAACTGTATTAAAGGGTCGCGGCATTAGGAAGGTTGAGAACCACTGTTTAGGAGCGAGTAGAAAGGAGCAGATGTGGGCTAGTTATGGTTTCCTTCTAGATGGCACACACTCTCTAACTTCCAATAGTTCACCGAAGCGGTGACATTTGAGAGAAGGAGGTGTCTTTTAAACATTCCCTCCCACACCAGGTCTGCATCTCATCTCCCTTCCCTGACACTCCTCTGCGCTTTCCCTCCACCCTCCCGTCTCCCACAGGCGGGTGGGCCCAGGAGCTGTGCATGAAGTGCGAGCTCCCCCTACTGGCAGCTGGGGAGAAAGACAGGCTCTCTCACACCCACCTAAGGCTTCCCAAATTAGGGAAATTGTCTCCTGAAGTGAGTCCAAGTTGTAGCATATTGAAACACACACACACACACACACACACACACACACACACACACAAATCTATATAAAATTACACTTCAAATTTCATGCATTTGGAGGGAGCATTTGGTTTAACCTTCTGCAAAAAGATTTTTTTTCACTAATAGAATGATTACGCAAAAAATATATGCACGGTCAGATCAGCTTTCAGTTCAATGTTAGGTACGTGTCTTCAGGGGGTTGAGAGATGGTCCCGAGACCCAGAGATCTCCTCTGCTGGCTCTGACTAGTGCAGAAAACTTCCTGATCCATTCTATATGGAGGAGACAGCAAGCATTTCCTCTGTCTTATGTCCACTGTAATGAACCCTGGGAGATTAAAGAAATGAGTCCCCCGGGCAGTTTGTGAGTGACGGCCACCTGGCGGAGCCACACAGTAGAACAGGTAAAGAATATGCCATTTTTCCCTTTCTACATCGAGCTGACCCTGGAACTGCTACCTACTCTCTCTTCTTGCCTTATTACAAATTGATGGTTCTGTTCTAAATTCTCACAATTTGTGAGACCCTGCTCAGAATTATCCTAGCCTTCTCTTGTTGCATGGGACATTCGTTTGACAAATGCTGATGTGTCCACTACTGTTTTTAGATGTTCAATTATCAAGATGAGGAAGACATGACTGCCACCTTCAAGGCTTTCACAGCCCATCAGAGGAAACGCAGGCAAACACAGAGTCTGGAGGAGCTAAGCGCAGAGGGTTTAGCTGGTGTATTGCTGATAATTTAATAATACAATCTTGTGCGTTCAGTGCTTCGGGGCTGCATGCTCTTCTCTTGGGAATCTAGCCAGCCTATACCTGCCACCCACCCACTTTGAACTTGTCATAAGTATTGTCCTTACTGTCAACTCTGGGGATCCAATACATCATGTATAATAAAAATAATATCTAAGTAACTTTTCCACCTTTAGCTCTTCCCTGCTTTCTGGAAAGCAAGTCATGACCTGCTTTCATCATGATTGGCTTAGAGGCCATAATCTCTCTCTCTCTCTCTCTCTCTCTCTCTCTCTCTCTCTCTCTCTCCCCAATTCTCCTGTATTTTTCTATTACAGTTTACATTCCATATTATTCTGTATTAATTCTAAGTGTATGGCATAGTGGGTAGACAATCATATCCTTTATAGCACATTTCCCCCAATATTCCCTCCTGGCACCATACATAGTTATTACAATATTAGTGACTATATTTCTTATGTGGTATTTTACATCCCGGTGACTAGCAATCTGTACATCTCGATCCCTTCACCTTTTTTACCCAGTTCCTCAACCCTCACACCTTCTGGCAACCATCAGTCTAATCTGTATCTATGAGTCTGTTCCTATTCTGTTTGTTTGTTCATTTTGTTCTTTAGATTCCACGTATGTGGAAAATCTTACGGTATTTGTCTTTCTCTGACTGACTTACTTCACTTAGCATAATACTCTCCAGGTCCATCCATGCCATCGCAAATGGCAAGATTTCGTTCTTCTTTAGAGGCCGTAATATCTTGAGTAATATCACATTGATAGAGTCTACAACCTCAGTAAAAGCTGTTGTCCTGCCTTGTCACGCCCATTCAAGCTTTGGCCCTTACCCACTTGGGGGAAGGCAGCACTGCACCCCTGAGAATAAGGAAGTCATTTCCTAGGCTTGGGGTTTCAAAATAAGGTTGTAAAGCCTATAGTCAGCCAGCACACTGACAGCAAGTGTTTTACATTGCAAAGGCAAAGGTTCTGTTGAGTGATCAAAGGACTTTATAATTACAACAAGCCAGACATTGGCGAACTGACGCTAGAACAGATCACAGAGCCGGGAAGAATTCCGAACATGGCACAAGGGAGCCCACTAACCCTTTGATGGGGGAGGAGCTATGGACATGGCGTCAGGGACCAAGGGCCTCCCTTTCTCCTGCTGTCTTTGAGGCTGGAACCCCAAAGCCGAAAGGTAATTCTCTGGGACTTGACCCAGAGTCCCAACGGCTAAGGGAAGACCTGGGGGTGCCACAAACCACAGCAGCGCTGGGCAGAGAAAGCCTCCCCCAGCCCCAAGGGCGAACATAGACCTGCGGAGAGCAAGGACCTTGTAACTGGAGCGAGGGCAGAGGCCTGACCACCAGCATCACAGCCAACAGACAGGCGAGCCAGTGGCACTCTGAGGACCCCAACACAGGACACTTGTGGCCAGGAACGGGCCCTCTCAGTGGAGGCCGGGGTGAGCTAGAGGAGGACGCCTGCACTGGAGACCACGGTGCCCTCTGCTCTTTGGAAGGAACTGAACCCATGTTTGTACCCAGATGATGCCTTCAGGAGGGAGTGGAAGAGAAGCCCCTAAAGGAAGGAACGAAGAGTCGTGTCAGGGAGTTTCAGCTCTAGATTGAAATGTGTATATGTTTATATTTCTACACACACGGGTATATGTGCACATGTATACACATACACTTCTATTCACATACATATATATTTACCCTGGTTACTGAGCCCGTTTACTGAAAGCTGAGTGGAGGCATCTCTTGCCAGCTGTGACATGTTGATAGCATGAACTTAGCCACAGTGGGGGGTATGAACACCATAGAAATTGGCAAACGCTGCAAGTCTGGAACCTCTACCTCACAAGCTGAGTGTTAATCATTGATCAGCACATCATACATCACTAAATGTATGTGTGTACTTTTTTTATTCAGAGTGAGTGTTTTAAAACAGGTAGTTACCTTTAACTATTCTCCCCCACATCACCCGCCAAACACACACACACACACACACACATGCAAACACGCACACGCACCTGTATTTAAAAGAAAGAGTTATATTTCCCACACACAGGAAACATGAGGAGTAAATTTCAGCCCCGCCGAGCCTCATAAGGAGAAACGCATTCTTTGGATTGTTTTGGGGAATGTCAGCCGCTCCTGCCTCTGCCGTCCTGGTTGACAGAGCTCATCTGCATTGTCTCTCAGCTCAGACACTATGTGATCCTGCGTAAGGTAGTCACTCACCCTGAGCTTCCATTTCCTCACCTGTAAAAAGGAGATGAACTATCCCTACCTGGTAAGGTAGCTGAGAAGAGCAGCGATGCAAGTCAACGTAAAGCTTAATAAACAATAACAACTAACACAGGATAATGTTCTCAGTTAATTCAAACAAGCACCTTCTCTCGTTCATCTGCTGGTGGGCTGGAGAGAGCCCACCTGGAGTGGGTGAGGCGTGTCCCCTCTGCCCCCCTCCACACACACACACACACACACACACACACACACACACTTTTACAGAACAGCTTATGCATCTGCAGGTGATTGTGTGTCAAAGTGCTGCATGTGGGGATGTGGGGACTGAGCCCCGGTACCTGGCAGCAGGGCACACACCACCTGATGACAGGTGCCGCCTTCGCTCCGGGAATAAAATCCTGAGGCTGGGGCAGGGAACTGGGCATCTGGGCAGCTGTCCAGAAACCAAAGCAAAGGGCTGGGCAAGGCCTGCATGCACACAGCTCCCTGAATGTAAAACGCGTATGTGGCAAAGGGCTAGGCTAGAGCATGGCCAGCCCACACCCGGGGGACCACAGGGGCTGGGGGTAGAAGACTGAATCCGTCCACACGCTCCCCCAGAAAACAGAAAGGGAGGAGAAAAATTAGAGAGGCGAGCGAGATCCTTTTTTTATTCCCATTTCAACAGGCACGAAAGGATGTGACCCCAGTGAAAGGGAAGAGAGCGGCTGATGCAGACAGGCCAGTGGGCGGGGCTTAGTATCTGCTGTCTGTCCGGCTGGGAAGGAAGATGCTGGGTCTAGGCCCCCATCGCATGACCTCTGATTAACGCTCCCCCCCCCCACCCGGAGGACGGGTTAAAGAGGGTGCCAGCAATGCCTGAAAGCAAGGTTGGTGGTTCTTGAACTGTCTGACAGCCGTTCCCTGGAAGTGCAGGCATTTTCCTTCATATTTTCACAGCCCGTGGGAAGGAGAGAGGGAGCTGATGGGCCTGCCACCCCCTGTCTGGCCTCCTTCTCAACAATTCCCTCCTCCCCACCCCCAGCCCACTCACCGGGTCCCCACCCCAGTTCCAAACACGGGAACATTTCAGGCTGTGAAATAACTGGCATAACATCTCTTTTAAAAAAGAGAGGGAGAGAGAGGGGGGAGCCTCAAGGGAAAGATTCTGACAGTCACACTTACAATCTACTTCAGAGGATCAAAGAGGAGCCAAGTCGCCATGACCCGCCTTCCCACCCTTCACATCCTTCCTTTGTTCGAAGACTCTGAAGATGTGACAAAGCCCTGCGGGCGGCCTCCTCGGTCAGGTTTCCAGAGGTGCGTGGGGAAGTGGCAGTGGCAGGGCTGGAGGGCTCACACAGGAATAGGAGCTGGTGGGTAAGACTGAACCTGCGGGGTAATGTGGGGATAATGACACTTAGGTAATAACTTAATCAATAAAAAAAAGGAACCTGAACTGATGGATGGCAGAGGAAGAGGACAATGGGGAATGTGAGCCCCCGAAGGGGCGGGCGCTAGAACCAGAGTGAAGGAAGCGGCCCTTGTTGGCCACGGGTCAGCAGGAGCCAGCAAGCTGCACACCAGGGGGCTAACAGTGCCTTCCCGTCTCCTATGAGAGCCCGGGGAGAATTAGCAAATGGAGTTCGGAAAACTGGTTAGAATGTTCAAAAAGCCCAGAGCAGAACTCCCCCTATTAATACATATGCAAACACAAACACGCGTCTGCTACTGCCATTATTGTTCAGCCCAGCAATCTGCTCACACATACTCCTGGGCACCTTGTTTCATTACTTTGCTGGGATCAGTGTCTTCGGGAGATGGTCCCTGGACTCAAGACACGTGAAGTCCAGTGGGGGAGATGAGCCTAGCATCAACGGCAGAATCCCATGGATGGTGAAATGCTAAGTAAATAAATAAGTTCATGGACACTACAAAGAATACCAAAATAAGGGAGTCATTTCTCCTTCTCTAAACTCCTCCAGGACGAGGAAGATAATCCTACGCTTCAGTTCATCTTCCGCACACAGCATACATCGTGCACGAAAGAAGAATCCCCTCAACGTGGGTGGAGTCAGCTGACTGCTCCCATTTGTGGGGGACAAAGGACACCAGGAAAGATTTGGCCACAGGTGCCCCTCTTCAGTGGTGTAGGAGGCAGCGCTTGGTGGCAGAAAAAGGTTTGGCTCGAAACACTTCGTCTAAGGTCATCCTACATTATTGCTTATCCTGTATTCTTGAACAAGGTGCTTTAATCCTGTCTCACTTAGTTTTCTAATCGGTAAAATAGGGATAAAGGTACTGTATGTCAGGCTCTATTGGGCAAATAAAACTAGTGAATGCAAATACAAAAGCTGTGCAAGATTGAAAAGTGGATGAACAATGAACTGTAGTGACGATGGTGATGACAATAAGCTCTCCCACCTCTGGGCTAAGGATTACTTTCTTTAAACTGTAAATTACCTTGGGAAATGGTGGCATGCAATGCTCCCCTCACCTCCGTGCCAATGAGGGCAGTAAATTTCTTCTGGGAGTTGAATGGCCTTGATCTGGTGGAGGGAACCTGGGCCCCCAAGGCTTCAAAGTCTTACCTAGGGCTTTCCATACCAGGGTTAGATTTATGGGAGAAGTTTGTAAGAAGCAAGTGGAAAGGAAAATCCTAGTAGTGCCTGTTAGAAAATTCCATCTTCATATCAAATAGTAGAGAAGGGTCTTTGAGATGCTGCTGCAAACCCATGATTAGCCAAGGTCAAATGTGAGGCCAGCAACTGTGTTGGCAAATTTCTGGCATGTTCCACCTCAGGCTCTTTCCACGGTCTTGGAGGCAGGAATGCACAAGGAGAACTTGCGCCCAAGCTCAAGGAAAGAAAGGGGGAGCAGTTCTTTCTTCAGTGAACACACGTGTGCTCTGTAAACCTTGCCTATAGGGAGGTAGACGGAAGGCCATCCCTTCTCGCTCTTTCTCTCCAGCTCTTTGATTCTAGACCAGGCCAGGTAGGTAACACAATGGACGTAAGGTTTAAGGAGGTGCTCACTCCCTCTCAAGGTCATGCATTTGTAGGGTGAAGCTCGGTAGAAAAGTAACGTCAAAGGTTGCCTTAAATGAAGAAGGAAACGCAAAGGGAAAACAATCAGGCTGAGTCTACAGATGAAGAAAAGGGGGTTAGGGAAGCCACTTTCTCTTGGAGAGGTGTGCATTGTGTGTCAGATGCAGGGACAGGTAGCACTGACTAATAGAGTTGCCACCTCCCTTCCTGCTGTGGTCCCCAATTCCTTGGCCATCTGTCACTGCAGACGCGCAGGATCCCAGAAGCATCAGGGTCAGAGCTACTGTTCTACTCTGCTTAGCTCTCGTGTAGAAGTGCTACGGAGGGTTACCCTATTAGCTGTTCCATCCTCTGTGTCCCCCAAATACTCTGTACCTGTGTCTTATTCACCTTTAACAGTGAGAATCGACCCCCTTTCTTGGCACAGCGATAGTGTTTAACATGTTGCGTGAAAGACTTGATAAATGCTCAAGTTCACCTCCCAACACGTCTACTGAGGGCACGCTATTATTATTCTTTCCTCAGTGGAGGGAAATAGCCTCTTACTCTGATCTTTTAGGTTTATCATCAGCTCATGTTCTTGGAGGAAATTTTTCCAATGAAAATAGAATATATTTAACAATGCAAACTAGAATGCCTTATGTTTTTAAAAAATAGGAAAGATGTACAAGCACAAAAGAGCCAACAAAGGTGTGAAAAGGAATTTTTGGATTGCTGTACATGGTCAGACCCAGGAGTTATCCTTACAGCATTTGATTTTTGTAGGATAGCTAATTTTTAAGGAGTTGGCTGAGGTTGAAACAGCAAACAAAAACATGTTTACCTTCTTGGGAAGAAATTTTGCTTGGATCTTAAGGTGAGAATGTTGGTAAAGTAGCTCTTTTCACTATTATTTTCAGAAAAATCAATGCTGAGATATCTGATACACTGTTCTTGCCCTGAAATTATGTCTGGGGGACGCTTTTCCCCTCCCTGCGTGGGAGTGAGTCTGTGCTGTGGTACTCTTTCCCCCTCCCCACGTGGGAGTCTGTACTTGTTCTTCAATAAATTTCCACCTTTGCTATACCAAAAAAAAAAATTATATCTGGATGAGAAGTCGTTAATGAGGGATCCATGAGTGGGTGCCTTGGGGCTCCAGAACTACCTGAAAATAAGTGCAAACTCTTGTAAGAAAGCATAACCGTGCTTGTGTGCATGTGTGGGCATTTTGTGGAAAAGGACCATTGTTGGGTCAGCTTCCAAAGTTTAAAAATGACTGTGCCACATTTAGGCTTTAAAAAAATATCTGTTAAATGAATATCACAATTTTATAGTGGAAAGAATACTAGCTGGGAGCCACAGGATCCAGTGACTCTGCCAATACCCACATGAGAGACCAAGAACAAAGTTAATTAGATTCTCTGAAGCTGAGCTTTCTTAAGTATTTTAAGAATTTTTAAGTATTACCACCAGGAGATAGAGTTAAATTTCTAAATTTAAGAAGGATGTTGACAACAGTGAACATCCTATAGAACAATTTCTTCCTTAATATCCAACAAAGAACTAGTTAATGTATAGTTCAATTCCAGGGTCCAAAGTGGCCTGGTCTCTTCCAGCTGAAGTACAGAGAAGGAAATGGGCATTCCTTGGTATAAATCCTTAAGAATGTTCTGTCTACGGCCGCCAACACTGACACTTCTCCAAGGAGCCTTTGAAATAGTGCAAGAATTTGACAAGAGAGGTATCTGGAGACTCACACTTTCTTAGAAATAAAATTCAAACTCTAGATAAAAAGAGTTAAGGGTCAAGGTTTAGAATATGCAGCTCAAGAATTTCAACCCCACCCTCTACAATATACTCAGGTCAAGAATGTGTCCAAAAAGACAGGCATACTCCCTTTTTGGTTTTGGATAAAACCTAGGATTAGTCAACTTTAGAGAATTTTACCTGGGGATAATGACATCAACTTTTTTTACTGACAAGGAGTGACCAAACACTAGCAGAATTTGAGGTGCTAACACATAACAGTTTAAATTTCACAATGCATCAAACATTAAAGGACAGGAGGATTATAAGGATAAGAAAAAAAACATGACTAATGGTCTTGAAGAAATATCTTTTTCTAATGCTTTCTCTAATTTTGAAAGCATTAGAAAAAGATACCCAGCTTAAATATGTGATCTGGGAGAAGGTAAATTTAAAAAATCTTCAAATTTCCTGCTGATTCTTTGTACTCTTGGGGGTGAAAAGATGAGGTACATGGTGATTTTTTTAAATGAAAACACCTGAAAGGTCTTTTTCAGTTGAGAAAAATAGGACATGGGTAGAATCTCCAACAGTAGCTCTCAACTGACTACACTTCACAGGCACCAGAGAATCTTTAAAAACAGAAACAAAGATACCCAGCATTCAGCAGGGAATTCTGATATGGTTGGATTGGGTAAGGCCTAGGAAGCAGAATTTATAAAAGTTCCTCTTTGGTGATTCTAATGAGCAGTCAGAATTAAAAGCCACTCTTCTAGAAAGAGAAGACTGATGGGGGAGTGGGGAGCAAGAGCTAAATTACTCTGCTTAATCAAATTATAAGAATTCTTAGTTTAGAGTTGATAGCTTGAGAGAGGTTAGGAATTATGGACAGAGATAAAGAAAGGATATAGGCAAAAGAATTAGAAAAGGAGAATAATCTCAAAGAATGGTTCAGACGGGAGCCTCTTTAGGACAGATAAACAGTAAGACATTCCCTGCCATGGCTGGCCAAGTATCTTCAAGACTTTGATGTCAAATATTCTACTCTAAGTATCTACTTATCCTCTGTTGTAAGGTCATGTTGCTATTAACCAATACTCTATAATATACTGTCACACAATATCTTGTCTTGGATATCTTTTGGGAAATGAAAAAAATTCCCGATATTAAGAGGGACCTCAGCATTCCTCTACAGCAAGCATGTCAAACTCAAAGGCTAATATGGGCCAAATAAAGGAGGCATGCAGCCTGTGGGCCATGAATTTGTCATGCTTGTTCTAGAGTACAGGTAAATGGGCAAGGGATCAAGAAAATAAGTAGCGTCCCCAGAAAACTTTGGGAATTTGGGGGAAAGTGTAAGTCCCCTACATCATGAAATGGGGACTTGAGTTACTTTGCTCAACATTATACTGAGTACTTTTATTTCTGACCATGATGTAAACCTGGTACTGAATCACCCATTCCGCCATCATTACTGGATAAAACTTCAGAAAAAACAATATTCAGACACTAGACACAGAAAAGCACAGCGATGTAATTCCCAAAGAAAGGAAAACAAATAAGGTGAACCCTGGATGTAAACCAAACCACTAATCTGATTTGCACAGGGTTGAGAAAATTGCGAGTGTTAACCAGCAGGAGTTGGGAGACCTCACTGAACTCAGGGCATTTAATAGAAACACCATAATAGCCTCACATGAACACAGTTACACTAGACAAAGAGTTAACACATCTCCATACAAAACCTAACAAAGCTTTAAAAACATGTCTTGAAAGGATCAAGGTGATCTAGAAGCAAAGTCACTGATTCTCAGAACAAAATATGATATTCTTTTTAGGAAGAAAGTAAAATCCAGGTACGCAACCAAGTAACAATCACAATACCCAGTGCTGAATATGAAATTATTAGGCATGTAAAGAAGTGGGAAATTAGGATCCATCTTAGAAAACCCAAAACCATTTTTTAAAAAGTAAGAACAAGTAGGAGAACTTACACTTTCTAATTTCAAGATTCATTATAAAGCTATTGTAGTTAAAAGTCTGTTCTAAGGACATAAGCATAGCAATACATATCAATGGGAAAGTATTGATTCTGGAGAAAGTTTATGAGGGAATCCAATGGAAAAAGAAGACTCTTTTCAACAAGTTGTGCTAGAACAACTAAATAGCAATATAAAATAATGAACCACACTCTTTATCTCAAACCACAAAAAAAAATGAAATTGATTAAATCTAGATTTAAAAACTGCAACTCTATAATTTCTGGGGAAAAACACAGTAGAAAATCTTTGTGACCTTCCAGTAGGCAAGATTTTTTTTATTATAGTAAGTAGTCATCATAGAAGAAAAAGATTGATAAATTGTAACATCATAAAAATTAAAACCTTCTCTTTGAAAGACATCATTTGGAAAATGAAAAGGCAAGCTGAAGACTGAAAGAAGATATTTACAACATCTATTTCATTAGCTAACAGAAACCATTTTCAAAATATGTTATGAAAGTTTACATCTCAATAATTAGATGAACAAGCCAATAAAAAGTTGGCAAAATTTGGAATAGACACTTCACAAAAGATATTCAGATGACCAATAAGCACAAGGAAAAATGTCCATCATCATTATTCATCAAGGAATGCAAATGGAAACACAATGATGTACCAATAGAATGCCTAAAATTTAAAAAGACTGACAATAGCACATACAGGCAATGATGTGGGGCAACTTGAACGTCATACATTGTCAGTGAAAGTGTGAAATGGTACAACTACATTGTAAACAACTTGGCAGTTTCTCCTATAGTTAAATATCCACTTACTATATGAGCCAGAAATTCCACTCCAAGAGACATGCAAATAGCTCGGCCACTATGGCTCAGAGGTTGAGTGTCAACCCATAAACCAAGAGGTCATAGATTTGAATCCTAGTCAGGGCACATGCCTGGATTGCGGGCTTGATCCCCAGTAGGGGGCGTGCAGGAGGCAGTCCATCAATGTTTCTCATCGATTTTTCTATCTCTCTCCCTCTCTCCCTTCTTCTCTCTCTAAAATCAATAAAAACATATTTTTTAAAAAGAGACATACAAACACAAGTTCACATAAACATTTGTTCAAAAATGTTCACAGTGGTTATATTCATAATAGCCACAGACTGGGAGCAACACACATATGCATCAAGAAGTGGTATATTCACTCAAAAAGCTATTATTCAGCAATTAAAAGAAAAAAATATATTAATATGGATGAATCTTAAAAAGATTGAGCCAGGTACAACAACACTGTGAGATTGTATTTATATAAAATAAATCCTTAGATACAGAAAACAGTTCAGTTGGTTGTCTGGCTTGGGTTTTTAGAAGGGAGTTGACTGCAAAAAGGCATGAGGGAAACATTAAGGGTAATGAAAATATTTTTCATTTTTATTGTGCTGGAATAACCAAACACATTTCTCAAACCTCATTAAACTGTACAAGTAAATTTGGATCATTTTATTGTGTATAAAATTTACCTCAATAAAATTGATAAAAACAAACAATTACATGGAGAGACTGTCTATAAAAAGTAAAGCAACAGACAACCTAGTAGCTACATATTTTTAGAAATTCATTCACTGAGATATTTTGCATTAGGAAAAGAAAACAAATATTTATTAACTTGTCGGTACCTTTGTTTTCTCATTGTAAAATAGGGATTTTCTAAGTAATCCTTACATTGGATTGCTCTGAGATTAAATTAGTCAATATAGGTAAAACACTTAGAATAAATCCTGAAAAACTAAGAATTCAATGAAGGTTAGTTTTAGTTATTGTTACTACCGAGAGTTGGAACCTATACCAGGCATAGGGAGGGTTACAATGATAAGCAATGTAGATGTCCCCACCTTTGGGGAATTTGGGTTCAATGAGAAACAATACCAGACAATTCTCAATCCACATGGGCCTATTCTGGGAGACTGGTGGACAAATTCTCTTTTACAGACATGGAAGTCCCTGACATTTGTCACAAGAATATTTATTTTTTGCCTTTCTCTTGGGAAATCAATGGGTGGAATTGGCATATTCTGAGTGTTGCCTATTATTGTTACACTAGAGGCCCAGTGCACAAAATTTGTGCACTGGTAGGATCCCTAGCAGCTGCTGGCTGCCAGCCGGGGCCTCCCTCCCTTCCCCTGGCTGGCCCCTGGTCGAACTCCCAGATGAACTTCCGGTCGAGGGGACAATTTGCATGCTATGCTTTTATTGTATAGGATAATTTATACATACTGAACAAAAAGAATATGTATTTCTTAATAACGTTAATGTTTTACTTGCTTGCTATTTTTATGTTGCTCTTAGAGAAAAGCAGGGGGACTTCCTTCAAAGGAGGTAACAAAATGATGATTAGATGTTACTACGGCTCATCATGTCAGCCTCAACAGATATGTTAAAGGGGTCAGGACTCTGGCTTTGAAGAAGTCACCTGGACACGCTCATTGGTGTTGGGTTGAAGGTAAACATTTCTGTATCTATCTTCTATGAACAAAGTGCCATGCTGTAGTAGCTTCCTTCGGCTACTGTAAACATTATTACAAACTGGTTGTCAGAAAACATCCAGAAATCCTAAATCCAGATGGAAGCAGAGCCACTCTCTCTGGAGGCTCTTGGAAGAGAATCCATTTCACATTTCTCTTCTAGCTCCCACTGGCTTCTGGGAACCACTAGAATTCTGGATTATAATTGCATCACTCTAATCTCCACCTCCATCTTCACACTGCCTTCTCTGCTGCCATCTTTTTAAATCTCTTCTAAGGATATTTGTCATTGGATTTAAGGTTTACCTGGGTAATCCAGGATGATCTCATCTCAAGATCCTTAACTTGGATTTTATCTGCAAAGACGCTTTTTCCAAGTAAGGTACCATTCACAGGTTCCAGAGATTTGAACGTTGACATATCTTTTGGGGAGTCACCATTCAACCATCCTCCTACATGCCATCTTTCTACAGTGCTGGGGTTTATGAGATAATGCCCACGTTCATCACAAGACACAAGTATAATTCTGGGATGATTGAATACTACTTAGCATTGCAAGAATGAGAGGGGTGGGGGAGAAAACAGGGAATACTTAGAGATCCATGAGGCAGATACTGTGTTATACCCTCTCATTCCCTAGCACTTGTAACAGTGCCTGGCATATAGGAGATTTTGATAGGTTTTATTAACTCCAAGAATTAATAGTTAACTCGTGAACTGGTCTTTGTATCTTAGTGCCCTAAAGGAATCAAATTTGGCCTCACTTAATCATGGAAATTTGTGTAAAGTCCCCAAGTAAAGAGACTATAACCAGAAAAACCTGATGTTGAGCCCTGAAGGCGTGGACTGGCGGAAATGCTCCTGATAACCCAAGTTGGGCTGGGCTTGGTGGGAGGGAGAATCCTGTCCCCGGGGGTACAGCTGAACATGCAGGAAACAGGACAGGCTTCATACTGGGTTCTGGGGGCATAGGTCTCCCATTTTCAGCTGTCATAAATGTATCTCCTTGCCATGCTCTCTTTTATACAATAAAGCAGCGGTTGAGGATGAGAGGTGATGTCCTTTCTGAAGTTCCCAACTACAGGAAACCATAAATTTTAAAAAGCAAAACAACAAAAGCTAATTCTTCATGGGTTTGCCTGTAAAGGGAGAGGATAAAGAACTTTTAGGAGCATCCATTCTTCAAATTCTCATCCTCTGGGTTTGCCCAGAGACTCTAATTAGCAGGCTTTCACCCAGAAATTATGAGCTGCAGGGAAAACCAGTGATGGGGGCATACAGATAACAGCCAAGAAATTCTCTGAGTGGCAGGCTTTAGGACCTTGGAGAGACACTTGACCACTCTGTATCTCAATTATTGGCAAACCAGGGACAGTGGTAACACTTGCTTACCCTGCAGGGATGCTGTAAGAGCCAATTAACCATGGGTAATGTCACTGGAGATTGAAGGGGGAGCGCCATTGTGTAGTTACAAAGCATTGTTACTGTAGTGTGAGTGGTGAATGGAATGTGGAGGCATAACAAGGAAATGCATGGGTCTGCCTGGCAGCAGCTTCCTGATAAATTGCCAATAAAGGCTTCCTAATTTATCTCATTCTGCCTGGGTCGTGATTTGTACCGAGCAGGCTGCAGATGACAGAGAGGAAGAACGAGGACGCCTAGTCAGGTACAACACCTCGACAACAGGAAATCAGGCACCGCAGAGGAGACCTGTTCTGAAGCTGAATTTTAAACATCCTTTTACATGACATCTAGAATGTGGACTGAGCAAGGGCCATGGGAGGAGTTTGACGTGAAGTTGGCGAAGAAGGGATATATTTTAAAGATGCATTTCATCTGGAATCACTAGGAAGTGACCTTCAGGATTTAAAGTGGAGTTCATCAGCTTGACTTTAGATCCCCTGCCGTGGTCGGCAAACCTTGGCTCGCGAGCCACATGCGGCTCTTTGGCCCCTTGAGCGTGGCTCTTCCACAAAATACCACGTGTGGGCACGTGAAACTTCGTGCGATTGAAATTTCGTGGTCCATGTGCAGAAGTCGGTATTTTGTGGAAGAGCCACGCTCAAGGGGCCAAAGAGCCGCATGTGGCTCGCGAGCCGCAGTTTGCTGAGCCTCGGTTTGCCGACCACTGCGAGAAATGGGATGCAAATCAAGCTGCACGACCAGACAATGAAGGCTGATGGCTGTGTATGAGCATTTTAATGATATAGGAAGCCCATTTGGGCCATACCAAAGGTTGCCTTAAGAATTAAAATACAAATACATACACAGTTACGGAGCTGCAGGGTCAGTAGCTTCAGAGAGGGCCTGGAAAAATTCAAGATTGTCTTCAAATCTCAGACAATAAGCCAAGTCCCACCTGGGAACATTGGCCCAATGCCCACTCTGATGTGTTTATTACTAGCTCCTTGCAGTGCATAAAAGAGAAAAAAAAATCAACTTGCTTGAGAAAATAAAGAGAGGTTTTTAATTGCCAAAGAACCTAGACTACTGGGACAAAAAACAACAACAGCTGCTCAACAGAAATCTCATTCTGCCAGTCGACCAAAGAAATTTAGGGATTTAGGAGAAAATACAAAAATCTGGAATACCTCAGAGTGCTAAAAAAATGTTGAAGATTATTAGAGATCGAGAAACTATTTGGGAGTGGGAGGTGGTAATTCTCACCATTGTTTGAATACCATTAAGTCCTTCTACCATTATTGTTATCATTATTGAACTATTATAATATATTAGACTCTGTGAGAAATAGTTTAGATGTTTCTTCATATTCAATTGTTGTAACAGCTCTGTACATTAGAGATTAAAATTATTCCCTTTTTAGACATGAACCATGAGGCTCCGAGAGGTTATGAAATTTTCTCATAACCCCACACAGCTAATGAGTGGTAAATGTGGGACTCAAACCTGGAGATTTTGACTCCAAAGCTCTTAACTGCTACTATAGTTCTCTCTCTGAAAGACCTTTCTGGGCAAGAAAACAACTCCTACCCAGGCTTATAGCTCAGATTAAATGGGATGAGAGCCCTAAACATGCTATTAAAGAGCTGCTGGGGTTTTGTTGAAAGAAGAGATAAATTCTGTTGGGCTGAGGAAAGGATGATGCAAAATGAGAGAGGAAAGGCACAGATGTCGAGGGTGAACTCTTCATTGGCCTCTTTAGCATTAGCTCATCATCATCTGATAAAATCTTCATAAGTCCTATGAAGTATGTAGTATTTTGCCTATTTTACACACAGGAAATTGAAGCAGAGAAATGTAAAATAAATGATCCATAGTCATGTATACAATGGGAACAGTAAGATCCAAGTCCGATGTTGAAATTCTGACGTCTGAAGACCTCATGCTTTCCATTTCACATCGCTTTAAGGAGGAGCCATCAGCCACACTGGGACCTGCATCATGTCTAGGGTTTCCACAGAAAGAATAGGCAAGATCTTCTACATTAAAGAGATGGTTGGCGTCAAGACGCAGAGGGGGGAAAGTGCAGTGAATTTTGAAAAATTATAAATTTGTCTGAAGTTTAGATGAATGTGAAGGGTCAGAAGAAGCTGGAAATGAATGTCCTACAAAGTCATGACTTTTACCTTGTTTGAGAAGTATGAGCCTTTATTCTGAAGACAGTGAGCGTTATTGAAGGTTAATTAAACTTACTGTGGCAACCATTACACAAGATATGTAAGTCAAACCATTATGATCTGCCCCTTAAACTTACACAGTGCTGCATGTCAATTATATCTCAATAAAATGGAAAAAATTAAAAAATTAAAATAATTTTAAAAAGAAAAGTCTTTCAGCAGAAAAGAAGGTGGGTCAGAGTGGTACAATAACATTAGTTGCATGTGCTGTATAAAATGGAAAAGTCGCGGTTGGTTTCTTTCCATGAATTCAGCCCTGGAGATACCACATATGCAAAAGAAAGATTGAGGAATCTATCAAAAACAAAACAAAACAAACACATACACACACAAAAAAACCCCCAGAAATCTCAGAATCAAATGAGAAAACAATGGGTTAGATTCTCACATATGTTTTGGGGGGTGTATGGTGGAGTAATTAACCCAGAACCCAAGATGCAGAGCAAGGAAGCAATTTCCCATGTGCTATTTTCTCTCTCCAATATAGCATTTAGATTATTGAACTACATAGCAGAACAAGAGCAAGCAGACCACCCCCTGCAGTGAGAGCAAGGAAACTTAGGGTGATGCTGAAGCCTTCTGGAGTGGAGAGCAGCTAACCACAGGTGCAGCAGGCCTGGTGACCGACCTTTCCTTGTGTCCTCCTCCCTGAACATCCCTTCTCCATGCCAATTGCTATGTAACTACCACTAAGTTGAACAGCTCTAATCAAGAGCAGTGCCAAGGTCAATATAAAATAATTCATTTCATCGAATGCTTTTGCTGCATCCAAGTGTCCATCAAAGGACGAATGCATAAAGAAGCTGTATATATAAACAATTGAATACTACTTAGCCATAAAAAGGTGAAATCCTGCCATTTGTGATAACATAGATGAACCCTGAGCATATTATGCTAAGTGAAATAAGTCAGATGGAAAAAGACAAATACTGTATGTTTTCACTTACATGTTGAATATAAAAACAAAAATAAATCAACAAAAAAACAAAAACAAACTCATAGAGGCAAACAACAGATAGGTGGTTACTAGAGGGGAAAGGGTATGCGGGAAATGCAAAAAGGGTAATAGGGGTCCATTTTTGGGCAATGGATGGAAACTAGACTTTTGGTGGTGAGCACGATATGGTATATACAGATGTCCAAACATGAGGTTGCACACTTGAAGCTTGTATGATGTTATAAATCAAAATTACTTCAATAAAAAATTAAATTGTCATAGATTTTCTCCTTTATTCTATTAATGTGGTGAATTAAATTGACTGATTTTCAGATGTTATACCAACCTTGCATTCCTAAGCTAAACTTCACTTCATGATGATATACAATCCTTTTTGCTGATATTTTGCTGAGGATTTTTACATCCATGTTCAAGAGGGGTATTGATCTGTAGTTTCATTTATTATTATGTTGTTTTTATTTTGTGATTTCTTTGCCAGGTTTTGGTCTGTGACTTGAAGGCCTCAAAAGAAGTTGGGAAGTGTTCTCCCCTTTCTGTTTTCTGAAAGAGATTGCATGCATTTGCTGATAACGCTTCCTTAAATGTTTGAAAGCATTTATTGAAAAACCATCTGGATCAGGAGTTTTCTTCATGTGAAGATTGCTGAAAACAAATTCAGCTTCTTTAATAAATCTAGGCTAGTGATACTTTCTGTTTCCTCTTGTGTTAGTTTTGGTAATTTTTATTTTCAAGGAGTATGTTTGTTTCAACTGAATTGTGATATAAGGCTATTTATAATATTTTATTATTGTTTACTTAATGCCTGTAAGTTGATCAGTGATAATGCCTCTATCATTTCTGAAAGCATATTAATCCATTATATTTGTGATCTTTTTTATCTCTACCAGTCTAGCTAGGAGTTTATCAATTCAATAATCTTTTCAAAAAAACATCTTTTTACTTACTTAATTTTCCCTCTTCTTTGTCTGCTTTACACTTCATGGACATTTGCGCTAATATTTAATTTTTTAAAGTGGGTCATCTGAATTACAATATATAGCCTTAACTTTTCAGAATCTACTTTGAGTTAATATTTACAAATATCTTCCATGTAAAATGTAAGTCTTACAATTGTATGGAACTATCTACCACCCCACCCTGTTCTTTATGCTACAGTTATATATGTATTACATATATTTCTATCATAAAACTGATAAGAGAATGTTATAATTTTTGCTTTCAATAGTCAAATTACTTTAAAGAAGATAATAAAACTATATTTATACAATATTTATCATTTCTAATGTGTATCCTTCAGGTAGCATTTTCCTACAGCCTGAATAATTTTTTTTTAGCATTCTTTGTGGTCTATGTCTGCTGGTAATGAATACTCTTAGTCTTATTTCATCTTAAAATGTCTTGATTTTGCCTTTATTTTTATAGGTTTATTTTCATGGGATGTAGATTTCTGGGTTGACAATTTTGTTTTACTTTTAGCTTTAAAGATGTTTCCCCACTGTCTTATGGCCTTGAGAATTCAGGAGTCTTTTGAATTGTTGCTTCTCTGTATGTTGTTGTTTTGTTTTTTTCTAGCTCCTTTTTAGATTTCTTTTCATCTTTGGTTTTCAGTAGTTTGAATGCTTCCTAGGCATAGTTCACTTATTAATCATTCTGCTAGGAGTTCCCTGAACTTCTTGAATTGCTATATTTATGTGTTTGACCAAATTTGGAAGAATGTCCATCATCTATTCTTCAAATTTGTATCAATGTAAAATTCACATAACATAAAATTAACTAGAAAGTATACAATTTGATAGCATTTAGTATATTCTCAGTGCCATGCAACCATCACCTCCAACTAGTTCCAAAATATTTTTATCATCCTTAAAGGTGACCCTGTACCCATTAAGCAACTACTCTCAGCCTCCTCTTCGCCCAGCCCCTGACAACCACTAATCTACTTCTTCTGTCTATTTGGATTAACCTATTCTGGATATTTTTTGTAAATGAAATTATACAGTATCTTACCTTTTGTGTCTGGCTTCTTTCACTTAGCATGTTTTCAAGATTCACTCAGGTTGTAGCACGTATTAGTAGTTCATTTATTTTTATGATGATAATATTCTGTTATATGGCTATACCACATTTTTTTATCCATTCTTCCATTGGTGGACATTTCAGTTGTTTCCCATTTTTGGCCTTATGACTAGTGTTTCTGTGAGCATTCTCGTGCAGGTATTTGTTGGAAAACCTCTATTTAATTCGTTTCTTCTGTGGCTGCACAATTGGACCCTCCCACCAGCAATATACATAATTACACACTACTGCTATGAAATCCATGTGTTCTGATTCCAGTTGGTCTTTCTCTTCCTCTGCGATTCCACCTGAAGTTCACCTTTCAATATTGTTCAGAGTTGACCTGACCCTGATCTGGAATCCAAATCACCTTTTTCATCTCTGCCAACATGCAGGCATCCAATGAGATAGACAACTTAGTGGATAGTCTTGTTGTTCAATTTACTCGCCTTCAGTTATAAGAATAGAGTGGTGATACGCATATTTGTTTCTTTATTTTTTATCGCTTGCTCCTAAGTGTCCCATTTCAAATAACAAGCAACTTGGCAGTGTTCAATGCCCTCTTTCTTATGATCTTCACCTTGGTCTGCTCTGCTCTGTCAGACCTGTGAGGAGATGGCTGCTGTTGGGTGACATGCTGGCTCACAGAGTGGGCAGCCTCCCTTGCCTCCAGTAACATTTACAACACAAGAAGTACCATAGCCAGCTGAGTTTGTGAAAGCTCTTTTCTTTCGTCTTGCCAAGAACTCAATCTGTTTCTGGTTCCTGTAGACTAACAAATGCTGTTGCTATGTTATCACTCTAAAAGACAAAGCTACAGAGTCATATGTAAGCTTCCCTTTATATGGTAAAATGTCACCAACTGACAGACCAGGAGCTTAGGAAACTATATCAGAATGGTTACCAGGCCTGTCAGTCTATGGCACAAGTTGAATACCTGTTGGTGATCCCTAACCTATTCTGTATCCATTCAGTGATATCAGCAATAGCTTCCTGAGACATTTCAACTGTTTTTGATTGATCCAAAACTCAAATCCAATAGCAGAAACTTCAGAAATACAATTTTAAGATAAATAAAATTTGGGGATGAAATTGCAACTGTGATATGATGGAGATGTGTCTCAAATACATAGAACTCATAAAAATTATTACAAACAATCCACCAAGGATCTCTGAAGGATAAGGAGAAAAGAGATAAATGGAATCTACATGAAAAATGTTCAACTTAATAATAATAGTAGTATAAATTAGGAGATACAATTTATCTATCCATCATGTTAGCAAATATGAAAAAAAAATTATCAATGGGATTAGGGTAAAAAAAATTTATCTATCCATCATGTTAGCAAATATGAAAAAAAATTTATCAATGGGATTAGGGTAAAAATTTTTTTTTTTTATCCCAACAAACAT
Source organism: Myotis brandtii (assembly GCF_000412655.1). Classification (NCBI taxonomy): domain Eukaryota; kingdom Metazoa; phylum Chordata; class Mammalia; order Chiroptera; family Vespertilionidae; genus Myotis; species Myotis brandtii. Next base: position 26,796 of record NW_005353916.1, on the reverse strand, counting down.
GGAACCTTTCTGGAAAAAAAACAGCCAACTTTTTTGTATTTTGTATATTCATACATTAATTTTTTCCAGAATAAAATTTCAAGTTGATAAAAATATACACAAATACCATATAAAAAAAAGAGGAGAAAGAGACGGAGGAGGGAGAGCAGGGGGAGGAGACAAGGGAGGAGGAGAAAAACAAGAGGGAGCGGGTTGCAGGGCAGGGCGGGGCGGGGGTGGGGAGAAGAGAGAAAGAGAGAAGACACTGTTAAAGACATCATGAAGCTGAACATAAATTTGAAATGAGCAGCCTGAAGGGCTTTGCCAAGCTTTTAAACTTATCTACTGGCCAATGGACAAGGAAAATTATCGTGAAAAAAGTTCCTTCCCATCATTGTTCACTGGATCCTTTCAAATTTTGTACAGGTGCCTGGGCACAACCCAGTGGCATTGCCTTGCTTGCTTTTCATAACCTCAGAGACAGCTACTATGACTGTCTCTCAGAGAGGCACACAGTAACTGTGGGGACTTTGCATCTCCTCACTTTGTTGAGAGGGTGAGGTTTGTGTATATATAGAGAAAAAATGCCATCTTCTTCAGTGGAAGCATAAAGCTGTTTTATTGTTGTATTAAATTTAATTATGTGTAGACAGGTTAATAGCCAAAGGGGTAGAGTGTGCTGACTCTTAAAATGTTGTCTCTCAGCTTCTCCACTGTTTCTGGTGCAGGCATTGGGTCTCTGGGACCACGTTTCTCCCTTGCCAGCTGGATCTCAGTTAGTCTCTGCTCATAGGGATGCTAGAGGGGAGACTCAGAGGCCAGAGGGCAAAGCACCTGCTCCTGCCTGTTGTGCTTCCCATTCCCGTCGTGTCAGTGGCAGTTGTGCCAGCAGCACTGCGTGCCTTCTGCAGTCCTCTGGCTCCCAGAGTCAACCTCACTGCACATTGTCAGGATGCAAACACAACCAGGGCAGCATCCCCCCACGGAGGTCTGAGACTCCCATCCGCAGGGTCCTTCCTTCAAGCTCTTATGTTTTTATAATTCCAATCTCCTCCCTTCCCTCTTCAAAGCCCAGAGTGCACTTACTACCTCTGTGATACCTCAGTGTCAACTTTTTGTTATTAAATTTTCTCTTGTCAAAATAAATAAGTCTCCAGGCTGAACCTAGACTGATACAATGCTAACAATAAAACCTGTTCCACAGAATTGTTAATGTGTATGTGTATTTAGAATACGTAATATGCTCTAAATCTCTAAATAATTCTACGTATTCTATACATAATTATGTTATTCTAGAGGCCCCATGCACGAAATTCATGCAAGGGGCTCAGCCCTCACAGCCGCAGCAGCTTGCCTGGGCCCTCGTAGCCCCAGCTTCATCCGGAAGGTCGTCAGAAAGGACATCTAGTCTAATTACCATATTATGCTTTTATTATTATACATACCTCACATATATAAATATATTTTGTATAATAGAATTGTATATGGCACATAGTATATGCTCAATTAATATTGGCAATTTTTCTTAGTAGTAATAGTGCTGCCTTGAAAATTAGCGTTCTGATGTAGAAAACATTTGGCTAACTTTGGCTAATAGAGTACATTGCTCAATTAATATTGGCAATTTTTCTTAGTAGTAATACTATAACATTAATAGTGCTGCCTTGAGAATTAGCGTTCTAATGTAGAAAACATGTGGCTAACTTTGGCTAATAGAGTACAGCTTAACTGCAAACCCCACGCACCAACAAAGCGAGAACTACATATACAGGAGGTAAGTCTATGTAAATGTTCTGAAATGAGAAATATCAAAGTCATTTTTATTAGCTGAAAAAAGTCTATGTAATCATCCTCTTTAGATCAGATGGAATAGGGAAGTCCAGAATCTCAATATCTCTGAAACGCTTTCAAATAAAGAGAAACTACTATGCATTGACCTCTGGCTACATACCCGTTAGTTTCCAATGTCATCCCATCCACACTTCTCATCAATCTAGTGAGTTAGGTACGATTATTCCCATTATATAAATGGAACAATAAAGACTCAGAGATCAGCTCTAGCTCGTTTGGCTCAGTGGAAGAGCATCAGGCTGCAGACTGAAGGGTCCTGGGTTCAATTCCAGTCAAGGGCACATGCCCCTACGATCCACAGTAGGGGGCATGCAGGAGACAGCATGATGAGAGAGAATGATGATGTTTCTATCTCTCTCTCCCTCTCCCTTCCTCTCTGAAATCAATAAAAATATATATATATTTTTAAAATAATAAAACTTTATCAGTCACCTAGCAAGACTATGCTAGGTCCAGGCCTAGAACTTGACACTGAGAAGCAGAGCTCTCCCCGCTAAATCACACTTTGTCATAGATTGACGTTCTATACTGCCCACTTGAAAGAGTGACCCGATGTCAGTCATGAAATCCACTGGCTTATGTGAATTGTACCACTTGTATTCTCCATATAATGAGTAGGAAAAACTTTAAAGGAAAAGAAGATACTGTGAGCTTGTCTTTGGGTGCAGCAAAGATGACAGTCTCTAGGGAGATGACACTACCTCTTGGTGAAGTAAGAACCCCAAGGGGTGTTGACAGGACTGAAGAAGAAAAGACAGTAGACAGTGAGCCCGGTGCATGCTGCCTGGACTGAGAGATGCACCTGAACTACAGCAAGGCTCTGCACCTGGCCCATCCATGTCAGGGCTTGGCTTTGTTTTCTGAGGATTGAAATGGGAGGGGAGGTATCTGCTGCTCTCTCAGGACCTGTGTGACTCATTTGCCAAGTCACCAGCTGGGGTCTTTAGCATCAACTCAACAGTCATTAGGTACCCATTCTGTTGAAGGCACAACACTGGCTTAAAAGAATGTATAACCCTGTAAAGCAGATAAGAAAAGAGCTCAAGTAAGGATAAACCACTGATTCAAGAGAGGTCCAAGCAAAGTGAAATGAGAGAAATTGATTTAATCGGGAAAGACAGACCCAGAAGGGTTCATGGAAACATTTGTACTTAAAAAGTGGGCTTAGAGATAAGGGTAGGAGCTGTACTGACTGAGAATAAAAAAGCCAGAGCATAGGAAATAGAGCAAAAAGCAATGAAAAAATGAATGGATATGAAAAGGCCTGGGATGCATTTGAGAAAGTCAGTAACTCACTTTGGATAAAGCATCCAATTCATAAAAGACTTATAAAAAGATTAGTCTGGAAAGCTATGCTGGGACTAATTCATAGTGGTCTCTGATATCTTTTCCTCAGAGAATCTGACCCCTCGAGCTTTAGCACAATAATTCCTAGACCCCTGTGGTGAAAAATACACAGAATATTTGGTGTTGCCAAAGGAAAAAAAAGTTAGGCTGTGAAGTCAGATTACCTGGGTTTAAATTACAACTCTACCACTTAATCACTATATGGCTGTGAGGAAATTATTTAAATGATCTGTCCTTCATTTTCTTACCTCTGCAATGAGGGTGCTGTTAATTAGGGATTGTGGAGGACTCGGTTATATAAGACATGTAAAGAGCCGGAAATGATACCTGAAACATGTCTTTAGATTTGGTCTCTACTCTAGAAAACACATGCATGGACACACGTGTGTGAACAGACACAGGTGTGTGCACGCACACACACTCACGCACACACACACACACATAGTCTCCTGCCCCTTTCTATCATGAGCCAGAGGCTAGGAAGATCATTTTTTCCTGGGTGTGTTTCCTAACACTTTCCTAGGCCCTCTGTGACTCCAATGTAGGGGGATGCATAAAAAATGGCCTGAATGACTTGACTGCAGAGTTCAGAAAATACATTTTATTATTGCTGTTGCGTAGAAAAAAAGATAGTTTGCTCCGTTTTCCCAAAGGCTCCGACTTTCGCCAGCACTAATTAATTTCCTTCCAAGGTGGCCACCTGTGCAGTTTATCTTATTTCAATTTTGGCTACCAAGAGCTGAGTCAACACAAAAATTAAAACTTTGTCTTAATTTTTTTTTAATTATGCAATTTAACAGCGAGTAGGAAAAGGTGGTTCAGGATAGAACCGAATAGGAAGAGTTATGGAGATCTGGAAGAACATTTGAGGGGAATTATATGGTTTAAAGGAAGGCTGGGGGGTTGACATAGTAAACATTCCAAGTCTTTTTTTCTTTTTATGAGAGAACAGACGTAGCATTTATTGAGTTTCTAATACATTTTCTGTACGGTGCTCTGGGCTTTATGTATACACTTTCATGTTATCATCATAAGAACCATATTTAATAGACGAGGGAACTGAGGTTTGGAGAAGTGGCATTGTTTACCTGAGACTAATTACTTAGAAGATGGCAAAGATAGAATGCAGTTGATTAAACAGGTTATTATCGGAGAAAACATATTTGATGAAAAACTTACATTACTTCATAATATTGGTTGCTCCTTGGTATTTATTATGATAGCACTTGACATTTATGAAACCAAACACAACAGACATGTCTTTTATCATGACATTTAAATTAGCCACACATATATCATGAGGTAATATGAAGTCTGGGAAATAGTTTTAAATATTAATTATTTCATGATATAAAACTGCATATGTGGGACAAGAATCCAAAACCCTGAAATAACATGGGGGGGCGTTGAACAGGGGTGTTCTGTTCTTAAGGTCATTCCTAACATGATACTGAAAGAATTGTTTAAATTGAAATTTCAAAATCACTGTGGTTTGGCTCTCTCTCCTGAATCTTTTCAATTCTGTACTCACTCGCCAAATATATCATTTCAAACAAGAGTAGTAAAAATCCATTTTCCATGTTTGCATGGAATTTCATGTCTTCTCTTCCACCACCACATTCCCCAATGCCTGAACCACAGAACGAAGGAAGTGCCTCCAGTCAGTAAATGGCACGAGACAATGAAGCCACACATAGACATATGGCTTAGCACGAGTGTAGACCCCTAGTTGTAAAGTTTCAGAATTGGAAGTGATCTTAAAGAGTATCGAGTCAAGGAGCCTGAACTCAACCCTGAGCAACTTCATGGTTTGGGGCCTTTTCCATGATCTTTGCTCCTTGTCTTCCTCCACCTCCTGGTTTGCACCTTCAGAAAACAGTCCAGCTCTGTCCCATCAAAAGGAAGGCCTTGAGGCACACACATAATTACAAAGCTGAACTTGAATCCCTACGGAAATGTGGCTGCTTCTCGTAGCTAAAGAGAATTAATGAGTTCACTTACGGGTCCAGCCAAGGGCAAGAGAAAAGGGATCCTGTTGCTGGCCAAATGGTCTTGGAGAATTTATTACTATTTATTTGGAAGCTGGTACTTGGGAAGAAGAAGGAGAGGATGTATCCACCAGGTTTGCTCTCTGCTGTAAGGTCCATCTGGTATCTCAGGTATGCATGCCAAATGACGTGATTGAAATAACACATACAAAGGGCTGTTCCTTTTATAATTTGAAAATCTGTTTGATTTTCACACTCTCGCAAATCAATGTCTAGAGAAGAATTGTATAAACTAAAAAATATGTTCTCTGTTGCTGCTTCAAGTTCTGATTAAATTAGTCCTAAATCTCATTTGCAAGATTTGAAACTTTCCCAGATAGGATTCCACAGACAATAAGAGCTGAGTCTTCCCTAAAAGGTGGCCATTAATGGCTTTCCATTTGCAGACCAATTAGTCCTTCCCTCTGCTGTTAATCCCATAATCTATTTTCTGCTTTTATGATTTCTCAGTCTCAAAACCATCTCCCATAAACCCAGCTTTACTCCTTTCTCTGGATTACTTTCTATTGTTCCACATATCACAAGGTATGATCATTGCTGCTTCTCAGGGACTGGGAGTTCTTTAAGAAGAGGGTCTGCTTCTTGTTCATCTCTCTGTTCTGAGTGTCTAGCACAGCGCCTGGCACACAGAAGGTCCTCCACCTTTTGTTGCATTGAAATGAATCCTGGACACAGTTTGCCTCCCTGATCAGAAAGGACATAATAACACGTGAACGAACAATGGTTGTAGCCATTAGTCAGAATTAAGAATTCATCTTAGGAACCACATAAGAAAGAAAGCATAACGGCACTAATGTCAAGGAATTGTCAACTTGGTTTAGCTGAATTCCATTTATACATGCTAAAACTGGCCAAAAAACCCCACAAAAACCAACAACAAACCTTCGTTACAATCTTTGTACATTAATGCAGGGCACCAGGCTATTCATTGAAGATAGAGTTTACATATGTACATTGCAAAGGTAAAAATATTCCTAGAATATTTGCTTATGCAAAACTACAGAATCAAGGCTGTAAAATCTGAAGTGATCTTAAAGAGCACCAAGTGCAATGTCTTCATTTAGAGTCTGGAAAGGTAAAGTCCAGAAGGAGCGAATAAGTTTTAAGGATACAAAGCCAGTTAATGAGCTGTAGGGCTTCACAAGCCCTCTAATGTGCAGCAGAGTGGCCTTCTGCGGCCCCTCGACTAGTACCAGCATCCCTGGAGGAAACGAGACCATGGAAGGGCAGAACTGTGTTTCTGAGGTTAAGGTCCACAATAGAAACTGCTGAACACTGTCAAGGTTGGGGCTGGTCTACCGTCCACTCAACCCAGTGGTCCTGGTATGACTGTGAGTCAGAGTGGGTAGGCATGATGACCCAAATCTGAGCACATTGATTAGTCCAAAACCACAGAACCCATTCAGGACCAATTAAATTTGGGACAGACAGCCTCTCTTTTCTCAGTAACACGAGCAACAATGATGTGCATCTGCTTGGGGGCTGCCTACAGCCAATGTTTTCATCACACAGAGAGAACCTCTCTGTAGCAGGAGAGAAGGAAGCCAATAGGTTTGGAGGGAAACAAAATGAGAAGCACTGGAAGATGCTGACACTGTATCTGATAACACAGTTTGGGCACCTAGATCTCACCATGCTGAAAGTCCATGTGACCTTGAACTTCCCAGCCACGTGAGCCAATACTTTCTTTTTTAGCTTAAATGGGTCTATGATAGGTTTCCAACAGATAGGGTCCTAATACAAATGCTAAGGGGTCTGTTTCATCACAATACATGTAAATATCTGAACCCAACACAGAATTACAAATGTCTTCATGTCAAAACCGTGAATTTTACATCGGAAAGGCTCACATCAGAGACAAGTAGAACCCATAGTCAGAGACTTGTAAAAAGCATTTGAAAGAAGAAATTTTTTAATGATACATTTTATAAATGTTTAAATGTACATTCATTTGTCCATCCTTTCATATACAAGGCCGTATTTCTGAGAACAGGTGTAAAGATTGGCTGTTCTTGCATAAACAACACCCAAGATGCATCTCCTATGAATTCCGGCCTCCATTTCTTTAAAAATAAAGCAAAAACTGAAAAGCAATTATGAACTAATCTAAGTACAAAATTCTTCTGAATGTTCTAAGTTTTTCCCTTATTTTTCCTTCCCTGCCCCGATTTTTAAATGTTGACTTGCACCTACTTGATTTGCCAGCATTTTTTAGTGACACATTTATTTAGTCTTTTCAATGTTTTTTCTTCTTTTCTTTTCTTTTTTTTTTTTTAGATCTGGATCCTGTTTCTATGGGATTTTTTGTTTCATTGCTTTTTTTAGAGAAAGAGAAACGGAGAGAGAGAAACATAGATGTGAGGGAGAAACATTGATCAGCTGCTTCCTGCACACTCCCTACTTGGGATCAAGCCCATAACGCAGTCATGCACCCTGCCTGGTAATCAAATCTGAAACCTTTTGGTGCATGGGATGATGTTCAACCAACTGAGCCACACTGGCCAGGGCTCAGCTTAGTTTTTAAACAAATAAATATGTTTCTTTGCACACTCACATTTTGTCAGTTATATAAGAACTAGAGGCCCAGTGCATGGATTTGTGCACCCGTAGGGTCCCTTGGTCTGGTTTGTGCCCTCTCAGAATCCAGGACCCCTTGGGGGATGTTTGAGAGCTGGTTTCAGCCTGATCCCTGCAGGCCAGGAAGAGATTAACCAAAGATCTTATATGCATATGAGAGGCTTGGTGCACAGATTTGTGCACTGGTGGGGGTCCCTTGGCTTGACCTGTGGGAATCTGACCAAAACCTCCTTCCTTCTAAGATTAATCCGTCTGTTCCATGTTTCCATGCCTGTGCATTGAGCGTCTTCCCCCTGATGGTCAGGGCGCTTCATAGCTACTGGTTGAATGGTCAAACAGTTGCTTAGGCTTATATATATATATATATTGTATAATTTCAATAACAAGTAATGCTGGCATAGTTAGGCTTGGGTACAAACAAAGTTACCTCTTTGGAAGCATAGACCTCAACCTGTTAGGGTGGAAGTTCACGGTCACACTAGAGAGTGGTCTACGGTTTAGGAGACATAGAGTGCCAAGGGCAGCTGACATCTATGCTTTACAAAGGACAAGGAGAGTGCTGGTTAAGCAGAGGCTGGGTAAGAGAGCTTTCCATGCATATCCTTTTATTCTTCACTCTTAGCACAGTACCAGGCACATAGCAGGTGCTCACTAATGTATATTTAATGAATAAAATAATCAATTCTAAAAATATTTTTAGAGCTCTTCTTCTGAGCAAAGCTTTGTCCTAATCGTGGAGAGGGAAACGAAACAGTATAAATTGACTTTCCTGCCTTCACTGAGCTTATATGTAGCAAGGAACAGAGAGCAGAAATTACAACGCTCAGACAAATCAGCTGTTTATTCTGGTACATAGCTTGGAGCCCCAGAGTTCAGCAGTCCGGGACTAGCATGGCGAATCTATGAAATTGTCAGAAGCCAAACTTTCCTTTATCTTTCACTTTAGTGTCCTAATGTGGGATTTCCACCTTCAACACTGCCTCATGAATCATATGGGCTGCTAGAGCTCCAACCATCAGAACCAAACCCCAGGCTGCAGGGAGAAGAAAGGTGAATTAAATCTGCACATTTGCAATGAGTTAACGCCTTTTCAAAATTTTACCTTCATGCAACTTCTTGTTTTCATGTCATTGGCACAATTTAATTTCACGGCCACCCACACTTAGCTAGAAAAATATCTGGAGAATGTCTTCTTTTAACCAGAATCATTGCCCCAAAAATAAAACATGGATTCTGTTACGAATGAAAAGGAGCAAATGGATATTGAGGGGCCACCAGCCCCTTGCTTACACTGCACGATACTAGCTGAATTTTGTGAAATTCTAAATTCCTCATGAGGAGACCACACTTACAGACAGGGTGTCATCTTAAAAATAATTCAATGCTAAGGTAGAGCAAAGAAAATTTAATAGGGAAGAACACTGACCCTTAACTTGAAGCAGAGAATTGAAAGGGCAGAGAATAATGAAAGATTCCTGAGAACCTCATGATTGCCTTATCTACTTCAGAAACATTTTGGTTGGCATAGAGCTTTTAGGGGTGTTTCAATTAAAAATTTAAGTTGAACCCTCGACGGTTTGGCTCAGTGGATAGAGTGTCAGCCCACGGACTGAAGGGTCCTAGGTTCAATTGCAGTCAAGGGCACATATCTCAGTTGCAGGCTCCATCCCCTGGTCGGGGCTCCTGTGGAAGGCAACCAATCGATGTGTCTCTCTCACATGGATGTTTCTCTCTGTCTCTCCCCCTCCCTTCCACTCTCACTACAAATCAATAAAAAAAATATCCTCGGGTGAGGATTTTTAAAAAATATTAAGCTGAGAAGCCACCTTCATTGGAAAGGCAGGCACATGGTTTGGAATGAAGAGGGCTCATGTCATGACATGTTTCTCGAGTCTGATGGCATTGGCATTGCCCAAGTGTGAATTTCTGGCTCTAGTCTCACCGCATGTGTGGCCCAGAGAACGGAATTCTGGAGCCCCCAGCAGCAACAAGCACCTGGCATCTGGCCGCCTCCCTCCCTCTGACAGCCCTTCTCATGTCAATATGCATTTTTTGATTCTTAACCTCACGACAAGCCATGTTTCTCAGATCACTATCACCCACTCTCTGCAGTGACATGCTCAACAAACAGCTCCTTTTGGATCCTGAAAAACTCGTGAAAATGAAACAACACCAGCTTTTCTCGCTGACATCATCCTGCTCCCAGTGAGAGATCTGGGGGGCCTGCGCATGTGAAATCTGGTGTTAAAAACCCTCTCGTTGGTGTTCCAACTGTCAGAAGTACTGTGGAGGCCCTGGCTTGGGAGAAGATGTGGTCTTTCATTTCAGCAATTCTGGTTTCTCCTCCTTCTAAGTCCTGCAGGGTTTTAAAAAAACAAGATGATGTGCGAGTGAAAGACTTTTCATCTGCCCTTTGGAGCAACAATTGCCACCCTGTGGGGCACTCTCCTTCTGATGTATTCTGAGGCACACCTTCCCTTTCACCTTCCCTGGCAGGAATTTATTGTCTCAGTTTCAATTAATTTTGTTTTGAATATCTCCTCACAATGCTTGCTGGCTGAGGACCCTCTGGGGTGTGGCCAAACGGGGGTTGCAAATTACTATGGTCTGCCTTCAAAGAAAACAGAGCCGCTCCTTGATGAGAAAACCCAGAGAGGAAAGAGCAGAGGGTGGTATTTTAAAACAACAAATTCTTCAAAGAGACCCCAACTTGGTGATCAACTCTGCCTTCCTAACTGGGGAATTCAGAAGAGCCTGTTGTAGTTGATGGAGAATGATGTAACAGCCTGGAAAACTCTAAGGAATTCCTGCTTACTTTTTTTCACTTTTAAGAAATACCTTATTGCCTTTTTCACGACAAAAATAAAATAAAGGAAGAAAGTTCCCTACATTTTTTATGAGGGTGGTGGTGGGGGGTGGTATTTATAACTATAATCTTGAGCGTGAATGGTGCAGTTCAGTGGTTTTGAACTGCCCCTTGGGACCACGTAGCCAAGCAGAATGTTAGGGGCTTTAAGGGAGAGGCCACCATCTTGGCTTGAAACAAGAATATAAATATACTTTGATTGCACGATTAACACCAACCTGCCATTATTAACCAGCTCTATAATTATGGGCAAGTCAGCATTTGTCTGTCATGTGAGAAGACCAACCGATCACAAGGTCCCTTTGAATCCTAAGTTCGATGCTGCAATGCCTCTCATGGTTTCAGGTCGCTCTAGAGGAGAGAAAAGGAACCAGCTTTTGAATTCCAAGAATGAGAATGATCTCGGACAAAAACAGGCAGTCCCTCGCTATCAAATACTCTTCTGATCAAAAGAGGGACGGCAGAACTTTAAGGACAGACCTGCTCTTCCTATTTTGCTTCATCTAGAGAAGAGATATGTATTCGTGTGTCCTAAATAAAACCTGGCTGGAGATAAGAACAGGAAGGAGATCGCCTGAGAGCTCACTCCACAAAATGCTCCATGCCTCTAGGCCGTGGTCAATATTTATGTCCAAGTCACTCTACAGCCAGGGACACAAGCACAGGGAACTGTTCTGTGGAGACCAGTGACCTCCATCCATCACAAATAAAAGTACTGAAAGGGTGACCTTTTCCCCTAGGCTGGGACCATGCAGAGTGCAGGCACTTCTAGAACAGTTTCGTTCACTTCTTTATCCACCAATGTTCACTGAGCATTTACTATATCGCAGGCTCTCTGGGACACCCTGGGGAAATGCAGATGCAGAAGAAATCGTGAAGCATCCACCCGTTACCCGTGGAGGCACACTCACTAGCAGATCACATGTCCAGTTCAGTGATGGGGATGCGTATGGTTTGCTCTAGCTCAGTGATGGCGAACCTTTTGAGCTCGGCGTGTCAGCATTTTGAAAAACCCTAACTTAACTCTGGTGCCGTGTCACATAGAGAAATTTTTTGATATTTGCAACCATAGTAAAACAAAGATTTATATTTTTGATATTTATTTTATATATTTAAATGCCATTTAACAAAGAAAAATCAACCAAAAAAATGAGTTCGCGTGTCACCTCTGACACGCGTGTCATAGGTTCGCCATCACTGCTCTAGCTGCACAGAAGAAAGACCCATAATCCAGCTTCAGCAAGTCACAGAAGGCTTCCTGGCAGAGCTGGTACCTAGCAGGGTGAGATACGTCAAGTATGAGTGAAAGGACCTGAGAAAACTGGGGAAGTTTTATCCTGGGGAGAGAAAAGGGGTTCAGGTGAGAAACCGCACAGACTGGCTTGAGGACAATGGAAGTGCTGTTACTCACGGAAGCCCATCAGTGGTTCATTCTCTCCCAGGGTGAGGCAGAGATGGATGTGGTGAGTGCTGGGGTGTCCCCGAGGATTGCTTGGACCTGAGCAAAAAAGAAACCAGCTCATCCTTTCCCCTTATCCAAGGTGCGCAAATGGGGAGTCAGACACGTTTCTGAGCTGTCACACCTCATCTTTCCGAATCCAACGTCTGAGACTCTTTTGCTTAAAATCCAATCATCTGGCCTTTCTGGTTTGATAGGGAACAAGGGTGGCCCCCTAAATCTGATTCTCTTCACACGTGCCCCAGACCCATCTGGATAGATAAGAACAGTAAGTTAAAGCACCCATAATCTGCATATCTCAGGAATAGAAAATATGATACCACAAGCTTAAAACACTGGGAAGTAGAAAATATTTTCTAATTCAGTTTTGAAGAAAGTCGGGCATATATATTTAAAGAGATGAAAGGCAAGTGAAAAAGAGGCACAGGGACCGAGTCCAAATGGAATTGGTGTAAAGCAGCCCCCACCACAAAAGCCCCATCGTGGATTTGAAAACACTGAGAACAAGTTTAAAATCTGGTAGATCAGACTTCTGGCTACAAAATAACCGAAAGGAAGGAATTTGAATGCTAGCAGGACCCAGAGCAGCGGATTTCTGCATGAGAATGGGCAACTGGAGAAGGGGTCATGCCTCCTGTGTACTTAGTGATGAAGGGAAGTAAGAGCAGGAAACACACTTCTGGTGTGTGTGTGTGTGTGTGTGTGTGTGTGTGTGTGTGTGTGTGTGGTGTCAGAGGGGGAGAGAGAGAGAGAGAGAAAGAGAGAGAGAGAAAGAGAGAATAGGAACTCTGTGATGGATATGTTTATTACCTTGTGGGTGGTGAGAGTATGCATATGGGTATATGCATATGTCTAAGTTCATCAAAATGTGCATATTAAATATGTGCAACTTTTTGTATAAGTATACCTTGATAAAGCTTTAAAAGTAAAGAATGAAGGAAACATCTTATTTGTCTTTACTTATTTGTCTTTAAATCTAGAGGCAAGCCTAGTTCCCACCCTGTCACGCTGAGTAGGTTAGTATAAAATCATGATGTGATACACTCCCGCCTCAGACTCCCTGAATTCAGATTCTGCCACGTACCGGCTGGGTGGTCTTGGGCAACTTACTTTTCTTGCCTCTTTTCATTGTCCTCAAATGGGAACAAAATACCACCGGCCCCAAAGATTGTTGTAAGACTTAAAAAGAGTCAATATTCATCAAGCCATGCAAACAGCACGTGGTGCATAAATGTCCAATAGCTTACACTGTACATAGTTGGTTACATATTTGCCTTCCGATCTCCTCCCACACTTACACCTTCTCTCTAGAGGTCAACGACTCGGCCTAGAACTGTTCTATGTGAGGTTTCCTGGAAGGAGCATGTATTTGGAGTCACACAGACCTGGGTGTGAATCTAAATTTTGTTACTAATTAGAAATTACTTAAGGATTCTTAACCTTAGTGCCTATGTTCCCTTATTCATTCATCAGTTATTTATTTCCTCTACTAGAGTATAAGCTAATAAAGGCAGTAATCATGCCCACCTTGCACTTGGCTTTGTCCCCAGGGGCCAAGATAGTGCCTGAGTCATGGTAGGCTAGTGATGACATTTTGATAAATACATGTATGAGCAAGTGAGCACCTAGTATTTGCCAGGAACTGTGTGTATACATCTAGGATAGGACGAGGAACGAGGCATGCTCCTACCCTTGCCAGAGTCTGCGATAAGGAAATAAAGCATAATAATGACTTCTCATAAGGTTATTGTGGAAATCAAGGTGATCCTATTAGAAAGCAGGGTAAGAGTCCCATGGTTGGGATCCCAACAATGGCCCAATAAAAGGCACATAGATTTCATATTTTAATAAAACACACTCCTAGCCTGATATCTGCAAAATATGTAAAAGGCACACATGCATTATTTAATTTGTGCACCCAGGGTTAAGCAAAATGCTAACCCAAGTAACATTTTGTTAAGGTAAGAAATAAAATATCCTGGAGTTGTCTCATGTTGCACTCTGATGGAAACTATAAAAGATGAATGAAAGAATGCATGAAGCTATGGATGAATGAATGAATGAAAATGAAAAGCTGCAATGGCTGGACACAATAGTGAAGACAGAGGTGATGTTGCAGTTTGAGCAACGAAAGCTCAATCATTTTCACGACTTGCACAGCCTGCACCTCAGCCAGAAACAGCTTTCCCTGGAGGGTTCGCAGCCTCTGAGAGCAGATATTCTCAGACCAAGTAAGATGATTCATCAGATGACTCAAAGGGAGACTGTCAGAAATAAAATCTCCCAGAAAAGAGAGAGAGAGAGAGAGAGAGAGAGAGAGAGAGAGAGAGAGACCAACAAAGAGAAAGAGATCAAAGTGATTCATCAAATTTATTTGCTATTGATCAGTCATTTGGTGCTATTTCTAGGTAATATATAGTTGAAAGAGAGGTAAAGTGATGTTGAAACGAGTTTACAAAGATGGTTAGCTGAGCAAACCGAAAGGGAGTTGTCTCGAGGTGATCCAGGGGAAGAAAGCTTGGCCTCAGCAATCCCCAAGGTTCTGTGTTTGGGACCTTCTAGAAACCTCTTCTTGGCAAAATTGCTGCACAAATTGAAGAGTTCTGGGCCGTCTCCTTTTGAACCACCCAAGAGATAATTTGACAGCATCACAATTTTCTCCTGAATGAGTAAGATGGCCTCTCTTATCCTAATAAAATTTTATCTGGTGGAAGAAATCACAGAATCACAGAGTTTCAGGGTTGGGAGGGTCCCACCAGTCACATCGTCTTCATTCTGTACTGAGCATCGAGAGGAGTGAGGACTTTTATGAGTTTCTGAACCTGTGAGGCAACACTTCGGACAAAGAAGTCGTTTACTAGCCAGGCAATTAATTGATTAAATTAAATATTAAGGGCATTATAATGAGTGAGCCATGGGCTGACTTTAGTGGTTGTCTCCCAGAGTTATTGGCACTTTCCCTGCTGCTGTTTTTCCAATTTCAAAAAGAAGCACTTACTAAGAGTGGGTCCAAGATCCTGTCTGTATTTCCAAGGCGAGCATTTTAGCAAAACATGTTAGCAATTTTAAAACTTTGATTTTAGCGTTGAACACTGAGCTCTCTTCCCACCCATACAAAGCCCAGAGAACAAATAGAACTGGTCCAGGCATGGAGGGTGAAGCCTTTTCTGTGTGCTTCTGGCTCCTGTTAAGACAGTAATTTCTCTAACAATTTAAAGCTTCAGAAATCTCACTTTGCAATAAGCTGCTGCTAAATTCAGGTGAGGTCAAGTGTAATGTGCAGAGGGCATGCATTCATTCAATCAGGATTGAATAACGCTCATGGGTTAGTCCCTCTAACAAAGACATGAATAACAGTGTCATCAGTAGTATAGAAATATGAACAATGGTGTCACAGTATAGAGGGTGACTAAGGCCATTTATGGGGGAAGCAGAGCAAAACAATTTTGAACAGTTTTGAAGAATGAAAGGAAGGTTTCCTGGTGGAGAAATAGAGAGAAGTACTCCTAGTAGATTGCCATTGTTATCAATAACAGCACACATTTATCGAGTGCTTTCTATGGCCACATGCTGGGCTAAGGGTTTTCTGTGCATTTGTTCAGTTCACACAACCTCATGAGGGAGATACTATTTTTACTCTGTTCTTTTAATAGATGATGGAACTGCAATTGAAGAGGTCCCATATTCAAGTTTGTATAGCTAATGAGTGGCAGTCTGGATTGAAACTCTTGACCTTTTGACCCTGAATGAAATAGTCCCCCCAAATGATAACTATAGCATTCCCTTTTTTCAAATGAGCATTTACTCAACAATCCAATGGTCATTTAATTTCCTAAGCTTATCATTAATGGGACAAGGATCTCCTTGAATGTGACTCTCCAGATTCCATTCACTACATGGTTACGACACATTTAAAAGGTGTATCTATTTATCAAGACAAACTGCATGTCTGTTCTATGAAACCGAGCACTGTACCCCAAATGATAACTATAGCATTCCCTTTTTTTCAAATTAGCATTTACTCAACAATCCAATGGTCATTTAATTTCCTAAGCTTATCATTAATGGGACAAGGGTCTCCTTGAATGTGACTCTCCAGATTCCAGTCACTACATGGTTATGACACATTTAAAAGGTGTATCTATTTATCAGGACAAACTGCATGTCTGTTCTATGAAACCGAGCACCAGGGCTGGACTGAGATTTCAGCTAGATTATGAGGCTTGGGGTGACTCCTCATTGAAGACTTTTGTAGGGGATTTCATGAGTCATAGAGGCAGGTTCTAAAGCAAGTCAAAGCAAGAATTAAAGAGAAAAACCAATAAAGAAAGCTAAAAGGACCGGTAATTTCCAGCAAGAAATGTCAAAGGAGGTGGTTTTTAAAAGTAAGACACTGAAGAACCTGAACCTCTCAGCAGGCAATTCAGTTGTGTATCTTCTTTGGCCAAGGACAGTGATGTCACCTGCTAATGGACAACACCATTGCAACTCTTTCTCAGAGGAAGGAACAGATCAGAGTTGCTATGCATTTCTAAAAGGTTGCTGCTTGTTATTAAGTTTCTGAACTTCTGTCTGTACTGTTGGTAATATTACCATTGGTCTAATTGCTTAATATCTTGTCACATTTAGATAGAAGTACAGGTAGTAGAGGGTGACGTCTGTTCTGTGTTTTGTGCCGTGTGCTGGGGATCCTGGCCCTGGCCCACCGATGCTAGCATGTCTCATGGTCTCTAAGTGATTTGGTAATTTTTGGAAGGCCATACACAGACATCAGGTAAACAAACAAATTGTTTATTTAAGAGCTTTCATTCATTTTGCCAGCACATATTTCTGGAGCGTCTCCTATGTGCTTGGCACAATTTAAGAACAAAAGACACCATGGTAAACAGAATAGACCAAGATCCTGTTCTCAGGTATTTGTATTCTAGTGAGGGAGTCAAACAATAAGCTTATAAACAAACTAGAGGTCTGGTGCATGAGATTCGTGCACTCGGGGGGTCCCTTAGCCAGATCTGAGCCCTCTCATAGGCCAGGAGCCCTCGGGGGATGTCCAACTGACAGTTTAGGCTTGCTCCCTGCCATCAGTCAGACATCCTTAGCGATGCTGTGGAGGCAGGAGAGGCTCCCACCACCGCTGCTGTACTCTCCAGCTGTGAGCCTGGCTTCTGGGCTTCTGACTTCGAGGCGCTCCACCCGTGTGAGAGCACTGACCACCAGGGGGCAGCTCCTGTGTTGAGCATCTGCCCCCCTGGTGGTCAGTGCGCGTCATAGTCGTTCTGCTGTTCAGTCTATTTGCATATTAGCCTTTTATTATATAGGATACCACATAGCCGACTCCTGTGCTGGTGCTCTGAAGAACAAGATCAGGGCAATGGTTTGGAGGGGAATAGACAAGCAGGGTGAAATGAGGTAGTCAGGACAGCCTCTCTGGGGAGATGGCGCTTGAGCTAATCTTTGCGGGACAAGAAGGAGTTCACCCTGCAAAGGGACACAAGAAGAGAGTTGCTGGCAGAATTAATCGCTAAAGCAGACTCTGGAGTGGTAGCAAGCTCAGGGTAAAGAACACATCCTTATGCTTGATTAGGGAAGGCCACAAAGTCCATAAAGCTCCTCAGGGAATTTGCCACATTCGATAAGTGCTGATCAGGCTTCGAATTTCTAGAAAGCACTGAGACTGGATCAGCAGCTTCCTGGGCAACTACATTCTTGGAAGCAAAAGGTGAAGCATGCACAGATGGCTGCTGGGCTAAGCTCTGCCCTCCTACTTGAATATCAAAATGCATGTTGTCTAATTTGCCCAGAAAAAGTAACATGGTGTCTGGATTCAGAGGGGCTAGCTTTTAATTTCAACTCTCTCCCAGGTACTAGATGTAGAGTCCTTCCTCCCCCTCTCCCCCTTCTTCCTGTTCAGTCCAGACACCTCTGTGCATTGTCTTACATTCTTTTTGCCTCTTTTCTGATTCCAACTATAATTACAGCAAATAGTTCTTATGGTCTTTGGCAACTTCTCACCTTAAGCACAGACCTCCCATTTTTCATGTGCTGGCCCAGGCCCTGTCTGACACAGTGTCATGGTGAATTGAAGGAAGCATGCTCTGCACTCATGCAGAGTCTGGAAGGGAAGGAAAAACCAATGTCCCCAGGGCATCCCTCAACCAGTAAATGAAGGGAACTCAGAATTTTAAACCTCCAGGTTCTCCTAAACACACTATGCTGGCAGAAAGAACTTCCCATTATTAGAGAAGAGCAACTTCCCATTGCCTAAACACCCTGAAAGGCCTTACCTGAGAAAGATGCCATGCCAGGTGTTGCTTTTTCTCCTCAAGGTCCATTACCACTCAACCCTTTTTGCCAAGACCAATAACTTGTGTCTTGTCTCAGCACAGCCTGAACAAGGATTCAGGATTTACTGTCCTGGCACAGAGACCTAGAACCCGTACCAAGGTTGGATGCCTTGAAGGTTGTACATGTGCACAGTGCTGGAGTACCATAAATGAGGTGGTATTGCCAGGACTGCCTAGACAGGAAACTGAAGGAGCCAAGAGGCTAAGGGAGGTAATAATGCTAGAGTAGACATATTATGTGAGACCAGAAAGCCCCACTATCTGACTATTCACTGGAAGGACCCATGGATATGTCATTGCCAAGGCTACAATGGTGGTTCTACCAAAGAGCAGATTTTAGAAGCTCAGCAGAGACTGGCGTTGGTTGGTATGATGGTAGAACATGCTATCTTGGCCCTGGGCTGCTTTGTATCAGTGGGTTATGAAATGATCTCAGGAGAGCAAAGGCCAAGTTGCAGCACTTAACCTTTATAGGCAAAGTAGATGTGATTATCATAATGGGAGGGGCTGGGATAGCAATAAAGTGCCTTGACCTGAGGGTTCTATGGTAAGGGCTCATAAGTTAGAATGTTTCAGGGAATAAGACAGATGGATAGCCCACAAAGATATTATTCAACTTAAATTAATGTAACCCTACTGCCCCCAACACAAAGAAAATCAAGAGCTGGCTGATGTTAGCCAACACAATGAAAAACTGTAGCCCTTCACCCAAGTTCGACTGGCGTTGGTTGGTATGATGGCAGAACATGCTATCTTGGCCCTGGGATGCTTTGTATCAGTGAGTTATGAAATGATCTCAGGAGAGCAAAGGCCAAGTTGCAGCACTTAACCTTTATAGGCAAAGTAGATGTGCTTATCGTAATGGGAAGGGCTGGGGTAGCAATAAAGTGCCTTGACCTGAAGGGTTCTATGGTAAGGGCTCATAGTTAGCATGTTTCAGGGAATGAGATAGATGGATAGCCCACAAAGATGTTATTCAACTTAAATTAATGTAGCCCTACTGCCCTCAACACAAACAAAATTAAGAGCTGGCTGATGTTAGCCAACACAATGAAAAACTCTAACCCTTCACTCAAGTTTCAGACCTAAATTAGTTCACAGGCCCAAAGGTTATTAATTGAAAGGAAGGCTTGTTTTCTCTTGAGGAAGGACCCTATAATGCCATCATATGTATATACAATAAACATTCTCCAAAATGGATTTACTGGATTAATTGTGCAAAAAGAAAATGGAATACCTAGACCTTCTGAGAACAGTTGAATACAGGGTCTAAGCAGAATGGATACTCAGGACCCAAAAAACCATCCAAGAGCTCCAGTTGGGGGCTAATGGAGCCAGGTGGTAAAGGAAGTTCTGACCTATTCAATGAACTCTATAATATCCAATGTATTCCATTCGGGGTTCATCGAGTCTACAGAGCCATTTTCAATTCCCAAGTCTATAACTGGAGTAGATGTACTTAACAGTTGGCACACTAATTATTCCCTGACCTGTGGAGTATGAGTAAAAAAATGTAGGAAACTCCTGAAATCACCTCCACCCCCTTTCCAAGAAACTTAAGCATACATAATACTGCATTGCAGGAGGAAATTTGGAGGTTAGCCCTATCACCAGACTTAAAGGATACAGGGAGAGGGGGTCCTACATATCCTTATTAAATTCACCTGTACAAGTATAGACCCCGAAACAGTAAAGCCTGAGTCGTGTGGAAGCCAGTGGACTCATAAACTTCACTAACTGGTATTATGGTCACCCCAGCTCACTTGCTAAGCTGGACGTGAATCTTAATGAAATAGAGAAACACAGATTTTGGCACTGGGAATGAGGCTACTGATCTCGTGAATGTGTTCTCTAATTCCATCAGGAAGGAGGATCAAAGGCAGTCTCCTTTTATGCGGGAAGGACATTCTACATTCACTTTCTTTTCCTGCGGCTATATTACATCTTCCGCTCCCTGTCACACTGTAGCCAGCAGGAACCCTGATCATACTGACAGTCCTCAGGAATCACACTAATCCCCAATATTGATGGTATCATGCAAATAAGACTTGGTGAACAGAAAGCAGTAAGTCCTCTGGATCCCTAGCAAAAAAGAAAAAGAAAAAAGAAAAAGATATATGCCAGAGGGCTGGAGGTACATTGCATGAAACAGTAGCTGCTTCCCATATTGGCAATGTTTTGAAGGGCCAAATAAGACTTGGTGAACAGAAAGCAGTAAGTCCTCTAGATCCTTAGCAAAAAAAAAAAAAAAAAATACATGCCAGAGGGTTAGAGGAACACTGCATGAAACATTAGCCGCTTCCCATATTGGCAATGTTTTGAGGGGCCTGATGGAGGCAATGGTTCTCAACTTTCTAGCCCTTTATACAGTTCCTCATGTTGTGACCCAACCATGAAATTATTTTCGTTGCTACTTCATAACTGTAATGTTGCTACTGTTATGAATCGTCATGTAAATATCTGATATGCAGGATGGTCTTAGGCGACCCCTGTGAAAGGGTCATTTGACCGCCAAAGGGGTCGCGACCAAAAGGTTGAGAACCGCTGGTCTAAGGCATGGTGGGACATCCCTTCTAGGAGGAGGGAAATTTTTGCATTTTGTACCTTCCACTGCTAAGCAGGAGGCACGGCATTCAGTGGCCTCTTTGGATTTTGGATTTCTGACTGCATTTCAGAATAGTTTTCCAAAGCATTTATCTGGTGACTTGAAAGGCTGGCAGTTTTGAGTGGGGCCAGAGCAAGAGAAAGGTCTGTGACGGGTCTAGGCTGTGGTGCTAGCTGCGCTGCTACCTGAACCACATAATCCGGTAGAACCGATGGTTTTAAAACTACCTGTAATAGATAAGGATGCTATCTGGACCCCCCGTCCAACTCTAATATCATAGACACAATGCAGACCCCTTCCACAAGAGAGAACTAGTTACCATTTAAAAAGCTCCTCCTGCAGTGCTGCTGAGCCCTGGGAAAGACTGAGTCCCTAACACTAGGTTACCAGGTAAGTGCAGCTGACAAACACGATATTATCAGATGCTCCAGATAACCATGTTGGGTGGGCAAGGTGGCAAGCTACTAGACGCTGAATAATAGAAACTCTATATTCAGGATAAGCCCAGACAGGTCTAGAGATGTAAGTAAATTACATGAAGACGGGTCTCACATTATGAGCGATGCTTCTCCCACAGTTTACATCTATGACCTCACATAATGGGGGTTTCCTGTGATTAAATGATGGAGGCAGAAAACAAATAAAACCTTGTGCACAGGGTCTTCTTTCTCCTACTATGTTGGTCTCAGCTGAAAATGGACTGCTACTTCAGCACAGCCCCATGCAGGCCCGGCACACTCCAGGACAGTAGTGAGGTGACTGCCCCAAATGGACAGAGGTGTTAGCAGTGCCCTAGGTCATTCACTTTGTACTGGTATGAGCTGAGAAACAACCTGAGAGAAGAGTGAACACAGATCACTAAGCAGTGGTAAGAGGCTTGTCTACTTGGTCAGGGGCCTGGAAGGAACAGCATTACATGGAGAGAAGGGGGTCTGGGAAAGAAACATATAGCAGTACCAATAGACGTGGGCAAAATCATGTGGCTCTTTTTATTTCATGTGAATGTCCACCAAGACCCTCCATGGCAGAGGAGGTGCTTAACTGGGTGGCTAAATGAAGCATCAACCTGTGTTGTCGGCCAGCCTCTGTCCTTGGCCACCCCTGGGATGGTGCAATGGGCCCATGGACTGAATAGTCGCGGTGGCAGAGATAAAGGATATGCATGAGCCTGAAGAATGGGGTCTCTCCTATCTAGGCTGACCTGCTGAATGACCAAATGCCAGCAAAATACCAACTCTGCTTCCCCCATGACACCATCTCCCCGAATTACCTGCCAATCACTTCGTGGCAATTTGATCACATCAAACCTCTTTCAGCCTCCAAGGGGTAGCAGTTCATCCTAAATGGATGGACACTTATTCCAGATATATCTTAAACTTCCTTGCCTCGCTGTGCTTCCCCCAGCACCACCATCATCCCAGGACTTGCAGAATGCCTGATCGATGGATCTGCATGGGGTCCATACAGCATTACCATCAAAGGGATGCACTTTATACCACCGAAGTTACAACAGTGGACCATTAACCATGAATTCTGTGAAATCTTACCATATCCTATATCACTCAGGGGCAACCAGATTAGTTGAATGATTAAAAGACCTATTTTTTTTATTAAATCTTTATTGTTCAGATTACATTTGTTCCTCTTTTTTTCCCCCCCATAACTCCCCTTCTCCCTGTTCCCGCCCCACCCTCCGCCCTCACTCCCCACCCACTGTCCTCATCCATAGGTGCACGATTTTTGTCCAGTCTCTTCCCGCATCTCCCACTTCCCTTTCCCCCCAAAGAATAGTCAGTCCATTTCCTTTCTATGTCCCTGATTCATTATAATCACCAGTTCATTCTGTACATCAGATTATTTATTCACTTGATTCTTAGATTCACTTGTTGATAGATGCATGTTTGTTGTTCACAATTTGTATCTTTACCTTTTTCTTCTTCCTCCTCTTAAAGGATACCTTTCAGCATTTCGTATAATACTGGTTTAGTGGTGATGAACTCCTTTAGCTTTTCCTTATCTGTGAAGCTCTTTATCTGACCTTCAATTCTGAATGATAGCTTTGCTGGATAAAGTAATCTTGGTTGTAGGTTCTTGCTATTCATCACTTTGAATATTTCTTGCACCTGAGAGAAGAGTGAACACAGATCACTAAGCAGTGGTAAGAGGCTTGTCTACTTGGTCAGGGGCCTGGAAGGAACAACATTACATGGAGAGAAGGGGGTCTGGGAAAGAAACATATAGCAGTACCAATAGACGTGGGCAAAAATCATGTGGCTCCTTTTTTAAAAAAAATACTTTTGTAATTCCCAAATGGACAGAGGTGTTAGCAGTGCCCTAGGTCATTCACTTTGTACTGGTATGAGCTGAGAAACAACCTGAGAGAAGAGTGAACACAGATCACTAAGCAGTGGTAAGAGGCTTGTCTACTTGGTCAGGGGCCTGGAAGGAACAGCATTACATGGAGAGAAGGGGGTCTGGGAAAGAAACATATAGCAGTACCAATAGACGTGGGCAAAATCATGTGGCTCTTTTTATTTCATGTGAATGTCCACCAAGACCCTCCATGGCAGAGGAGGTGCTTAACTGGGTGGCTAAATGAAGCATCAACCTGTGTTGTCGGCCAGCCTCTGTCCTTGGCCACCCCTGGGATGGTGCAATGGGCCCATGGACTGAATAGTCGCGGTGGCAGAGATAAAGGATATGCATGAGCCTGAAGAATGGGGTCTCTCCTATCTAGGCTGACCTGCTGAATGACCAAATGCCAGCAAAATACCAACTCTGCTTCCCATGACATGACACCATCTCCCCGAATTACCTGCCAATCACTTTGTGGCAATTTGATCACATCAAACCTCTTTCAGCCTCCAAGGGGTAGCAGTTCATCCTAAATGGATGGACACTTATTCCAGATATATCTTAAACTTCCTTGCCTCGCTGTGCTTCCCCCAGCACCACCATCATCCCAGGACTTGCAGAATGCCTGATCGATGGATCTGCATGGGGTCCATACAGCATTACCATCAAAGGGATGCACTTTATACCACCGAAGTTACAACAGTGGACCATTAACCACGAAATCTGTGAAATCTTACCATATTCTGTATCATTCAGGGGCAACCAGATTAGTTGAATGATTAAAAGACCTATTAAAGTCTCAGTTAAACCACTGGTTTAGAGACAATACTTTCTGGTATTGGCCTCAAGTATAAGGTAATTGCTTTAACCCATGGCTGTCAAGTTCCTGCTTTTCAAAACTCAAAACACAACCATGTTAACTTTGCTTTCATGTGTGGCAAAAAAAATTTTTTAACCAGGAGGAGGTGCCATGGCTTAGCAGAAAGAACCCAGACTTTTATGTACTCCAGGAGGGTATTCAATGAGTATTAGATGACCCATGAGGGCAGTGATTCTGTTTTCTCTTTTATGTATTCACTGTTGAATCTGTAGTATCTAAAATAGGGCCTGGCAATTAGAAGAAACTTAAAAAAAAAGATTGCTGATGCAATATGTATGAAACATTTAATAGATCTGGTGCTTAATAAATGCTATCATTATTGCTGTTCATGCATATTGGAGACCTCTACAGACTGACTGTCACTGGTCTAACCTGTGATGCCACCTCAGAACCTCCTCAGTCACACTTCTGTTCAAAGTGAACTAGCCTAGGGAGGATGGCTGGCCTTGTCGTTGCTGCTGCTACCCTTCCCAGCCGCTCACAGCTGCACTGATCAGTACGGAATGGGGCTTGACTGTGTCATTATGGAGCCTCCTCCACGCTACCCCACTTGTGACCTGGGCACTTGGATTCACCATTCAGCCCTTGCCTGGCACCCTGCCGACACCCAACCTCAAGAACACTGTCGGCATGCGTGAACACCATCCTTATGCAGATTTAGACTTTTCCCTTCTGAGATAATTACAGAAATAAACTATGTCTCGCAAACAAATCAGATTGTGCATTCTGGGGAAGGGTGTCTTGGTGGGCATAAGGGATTTCAGACTTATTCTAGCTGCATGCCCCAAATCACTGATATGAGGAGCCTTTTGCTTGGGCAGAGAGAAGCTTCTGTCAGAATCCTTGTGAGAAATGTGTACAAGCAATTCCTATCCTCATAAACAGGAGTCTTGCTGGCGATTTGTTCTGTAAGGAAACCAGAAAGAGTGCTGACATAGCTTCATCAGGACTGATATCCTGGGCTTCGTCAAGGAAAGAAGTAATTGAAACAATTCCTGATTTGTGGCCTGAAGGGCTTTGCTGTTTTCTCACTCTGTCTGGCATAGAAGTTCTGAGCTCAGAAAAAAATAAGGAAAATATATCTAATGAATAAAATATTGAAGGAATTGTGATTCTAGAAAGCCAAAGACAGCAAAAATTATTTCCCCTGCTCATATGGGTTTGAGGTGCCAGGATTCAACTCATAAACATGTTTGAGTTAGAGCCTTATGACCCCCTTTCTATCCTGACCCCGCCCCCTGTACTTGGAGATCAGTCCATTTGCAGCTCAATCTGGAAAATTAGTGTTGTCCCAGACAAGCTGGGGTCAGATGCAAGTTGGGCCACTGACACATCTTTTATGGTGAGGTGAGAAGCCAGATTTCAGTAGCATCGATGTCACCAGAATATAGTGTGGTGGGAGCGTAGTCTCAGACTTAGAAACTCCAAAAGGCATTGGAAACAGGTGACTTAAGGGATTTTCAGCACCTCAATAGCATGTGGTGAATGCCATCTAGGAGAGGTGAACAGCATTGGGCTCTAGGTTTGCCCATGTAAATGTCTCACCATTAGGTAGAACTATGAGAGGAACAGAATTCAGCGTTGGGAAAGAAGGCTTCCAAGAGCCAGGCAGGATGCTGGCTGGAATTTAGAGAAATACCATAAGCTGAACAGGGGTACTAAACAGACAAGCTAAGCAGAAGCCATGGAGGAGGAAATAAAAAGAAAGAACCCATGGCTAGGATCCGTAAAATAGAGAAAGAGAAGAGACTACAGGAAAGACTACAGGAAAGGGCTCTCCAGATGCTCAGAGCTCATTCTCAGCACACGGGTCTAGCATCAGATGGGCATTAAGGTGACTGAGAGGGCATGTGACATCCATCAATCATGGCTCAGACACTGGAATTTGGGTCTGAGAAATGAGACTCAGTTCCAAGGGCCATTGGATAGGGGGAGAGAGGGCGAGGCTGCCCTCCTCTGGATTAGCTCAGGATCTGAGATGAGTGTGGGTTCAGCAAATGGGGCTTAAGACTCCTATTACTGAGAATATACTACTATATGTTAGGCAACTAAATACTTTACAACCATTATTTTCTTTTTTAGGAAATACAAATGAAAAGTTGTAGAAGACTATGGTATTTCTGGGAGTCAAGATTTGGAAAGTTACCTATTAAGGAGTTATAATATGTGTAAGGTAATACTATGGCAGGATAATTTTCACCTAATTAAGAGAACAGAAAGTTTGTTTACGTGACCAAATACAGGCTTACTTCTTTTTATTGTGCTTCACTGATGCTTTTTACAAATTGAAGGCTCGGCCTTCCACCAGCAAAAAGATTATGAGTTGCTTTATTGCAATAATTACTTTATGCGGTGGTCTGGAACTGATCCTGCCATATACCCAAGGGGTGCCTGTAGACAGTCACTGTATAGAGCATACATTTCCTGAACCAAACAGAAAGAGGACAGTAGCATCGAGAGGTATAGTAATGCCCTTATAATGACA
>NW_005353915.1:0-727 GCF_000412655.1 Myotis brandtii | reverse complement strand
TGCATTTCTCTGATGATTAGTGACACTGAGCATCTTTCTGTAAGTCTATTGTCCATCTGTATGTGCTCTTTGGAGAAGTGTCTACTTAAGCCCTTTGCCCACTTTAAAAATGGATTATTTGGATTTGTTGGTGTTGAGTTTTATAAGTTATTTATAAATTTTAGCTATTAACCCATTATCAGATGTATCATTAGTGAATATATTCTCCCATTCAGTAGGTTATCATTTCATTTTGATGATGGTTCTTTGCTGTACAAACTATTTAGTTTGATGTAATCCCTTTTGTTTAGGTTTTCTTTGCCTGAGGAGATATGTGAGAAAAAAATATTGCCATGAGAAATGTCACAGAATTTACTGCCTATGCTTTCTTCTAAGCTTTTTATGGGTTTGAGTTAACATTTAATTCTGATATTATTCTTATGTGTGGTGTAAGAAGATGGTCTAGTTTCATTTTTTTGCACATATCTGTCCAGTTTTCTCAACATGATTTATTTAATAGACTGTCATTACCCCATTGTATGTCTTGCCTCCTTTGTCAAACATTAATTGACCATAAATGGTTAGTTTTATTTCTGGGCTCCCTATTCTGTTTGCTTTATCTATATGTCAGTTTTTATACCAGTACCATTCTGTTTTGATTACTATGACCTTGTAGTATAGTTTGATATCAGGTAGCATGCTTCTTCCAATTCTATTCTTATTTCTCAAGATTGCTGTGGCTATTCAG
>NW_005353914.1:0-451 GCF_000412655.1 Myotis brandtii | reverse complement strand
CATCCATCCTAATGATATACCAACTCTAATGTTATAATCATTGTGCCTTCATAGCCATTGTGACATCATAGCAAATGTAACCTCACATCCTCTTTAATGTCACAGCCAATGAAACATCACAAGTACTATAATGCCACAGGCATTGTACCATCATAGCCACAATAATGTGATAGATATTGTAACGTCATTGCCTTTGTGACACCATATCCATCGTAAAATCATAGCCACTGTGAGGGAATAGCCATTTTAAAGTCATATCCATTGTGACATCATAGCCATTTTAACGTCATATCCATTGTGACATCATAGCCTTTGAAATGTCATAGCCTTTGTAACGTCATGGTCATGATAATGTCATAGCCATTGTAACGACATATCTATTTTGACATCATAGTCCTTTTAACGTCATAATCCTTGTGATATCATAGATATAGAAATGTCAAACCCACTC
>NW_005353913.1:35346-36825 GCF_000412655.1 Myotis brandtii | reverse complement strand
TAATATTCTATTATTCTGTTCTCCCTCCTCTCCTCTCTTCTCTCCTCCTCCTCTCTTTCTCTCTCTTCTTCTCTCTCTCTCTCTCTCTCTCTCTCTCTCTCTCTCTCTCTCTTTCTCTCTCTCACCTTTGTTATCCATGCATCCATCCATGGACACTCAGGTTGTTTCTGTGCCTTGGCTGTTGTGAGTTATGCTGCAATGAACATAGGTGTACAGATAACCCTTTGAGATACCGACTCCCTGACCGCTCCTTCTCACCACCTTGGTGCTGGTTTATTGATTTTGCAAGATCAGCCAACACAGCACCTGCCTGCAGATCTGTGGCTCATACGTCCTTCTATAACACATTCTTG
The DNA here is from genome assembly GCF_000412655.1 of Myotis brandtii. Classification (NCBI taxonomy): domain Eukaryota; kingdom Metazoa; phylum Chordata; class Mammalia; order Chiroptera; family Vespertilionidae; genus Myotis; species Myotis brandtii. The sequence continues at coordinate 36,472 of NW_005353913.1, read as the reverse complement.
CCTGTAATACATTTCTTTACAGGGTTGGAGCATCTGCCCCCTGGTGGTCAGTGCACGTCACAGCGACTGGTCGACCAGTCGGCTGTCTGCCCCCTGGTGGTCAGTGCACTTCATAGCTTCTGGTAGACCAGTCGAATGTCTGCCTTCTGGTGGTCAGTGCACGACCAGTTGGCTGTCTGCCCCCTGGTGGTCAGTCACGGTGGCTCAAAGCTATTGGAAACCACCAGAATGGTTAGCTTGCCTGGGAGTAAAGCTTAATACGCATCTGTGGCCATTGCACCCAACCCTAAGTCAACATCGCAGGCAACAGTATATACAGAACGTGGTAAAATACTCTGTTGTAAGCATTTTTTAGGGGAACACACGCTCTCAACTTCAACCCTTCGTCATCTATAAACGACTTTGAAATCGGGCACTTGTGGTTGCCTGGGCTCAGGCCGACGCACCTTGTCAAGGTGAGACCTTGAGGAGGAACCACCCTTGCATGACGTGAGTGACAGGACAGGCTACATAGGGGACGGGAAAGTGCCACCTGCTGTGCTTTCATATTTCACGTGTCGCCTACAAGTCAGAGGGCGAATTACCCTCTTTCCCTCCTCAGCACTTTCGCGTCTCGCCATGAACACACAGTGTATTTTGGGCAACTCAGAGGCGGAGGAGAGAATTGAAAGGCTTGCATTTTCTCTCTGTCCCCCAGGTGCCAAACGCACTTACAACAAAAATACAGCCTTGGATGTATTTGGCTTCGTGATAGAGCATCTGCCTGTGGACCAAAGGGTCCAGGGTTCGATTCTGGTCAAGGGCACCGACCTCGGTTGCAGGCTCCTCCTCCGCCCGGGGCCCTGGTCGGGGCGCGTGCAGGAGGCAACCCATCGATGTGTTTCTCTCACATCGATGTTTCTCTCTCTCTCTCTCTCCTCCTTCCTTCCACTCTCTCTAAAAATCAATGGAAAAATATCCTGGGTTGAGGATTAACAGAAAAAACACACAATTGGACCCTTGAAACTTATATAATTTTATTAACCAGCTAGAAGCACGGTGCATGAAATTTGTGAACGGGGGTAGGGAGGGGTCCTTCATCCAGGCCTGCACTCAATCGCAATCTGGGACCCCTCAGGGGATGTCC
>NW_005353913.1:34018-35182 GCF_000412655.1 Myotis brandtii | reverse complement strand
CCTGCCTGCCTGATCGCCCCTAACCACTCTACCTGCCTGCCTGATCGCCCCTAACCACTCTACCTGCCTGCCTGATCGCCCCTAACCACTCTACCTGCCTGCCTGATCGCCCCTAACCACTCTACCTGCCTGCCTGATCGCCCCTAACCACTCTACCTGCCTGCCTGATCGCCCCTAACCACTCTACCTGCCTGCCTGATCGCCCCTAACCACTCTACCTGCCTGCCTGATCGCCCCTAACCACTCTACCTGCCTGCCTGATCGCCCCTAACCACTCGCCTGCCTGCCTAATCGCTCCTAACTGCTTGCCTGCCTCTTCTCCTTCTCCTTCTTCTTCTTCATCCTCACTCAAGGATATGTTACCATTGATTTTAATTCCCCCGTTGACATTTTAGGGAGAGTGTAAGGGAGAGGGAGAGACAGCGAGAAACATCAATGTGTGAAAGAGACACATCGTTGTTAGCCTACCACATACACTCCCCCCGCCCCCAAGACCAAGGCCTGGTAACCTGCAACCGAGGTACAGGCCCTTGACTGGACTCGAACCCGGCACCCTTCAGTCCGCAGGCTGCCACTCTATCCACTGAGCGAAATCAGCGTGGACTCTATTTTCCCCCCCGCTGTTTAAACAGATGTGTAGGTCTATTTCCCCTTGCCTAATTCCCTGTCACCTCAGCCTCCCCATTAGCTGAGTTTAATGGACATTTTGCGCCTCCTAATCTCTCCCCTGCATTTGAGTGATTTTGTCTCTGTTAGCACTTTGCAGTCGGGCTGTGGGCTCTAAGGGGAGTCCTCACGGGCACGCGTGGCGAATTTCCTACCGCAGACAAGCTCCTACGTGGCAAGTGGTCTTTAACCTTTTCCTTGTCCACAGGAGAAGTAGCCGGTTCGTGCCTTACATGCATCATCCACATATTTATTCATCTCCAAACTCCTTGAAATTCATGAGACGATAAAATACGATACATTTGGCCCTCGTTCAACATGTTGCAAAACCGGGGTATTTGTTCGTCCATCACACTTTTCAAAGCCTGGACATCCATTTTCCTAAGACTCCTAGACCAGACCTACCTACCATTCAGGTGAGATGAGATTTGCTGCATTTCATTTAAAAAATTTTAAAATTTATATATTTTTTTATTGATTTCTGAGAGAGGAAGGGAG
>NW_005353913.1:13274-33654 GCF_000412655.1 Myotis brandtii | reverse complement strand
GCGTGGAGCGAAGGAAGGCCCCAGCCAGCAGCCAGCAGCCGGGGGAAGCAAGGCCCCGATCGGTCCTGGTTGCCGGCCAGGCCTAGGGACCCTACCCATGCATGAATTTCGTGCACTGGGCCTCTAGTGAGAATTATATTTCACAGGATGGGCATCAGGATTTGAGACGCGCTTAGGTGGGTCCTGGCCAGAAACAGGGTGGGCACCTCTGGTCCACGCAGAAGCCAAATGAGCCACAACGGCGATCACAGCGCCTGCCACCTGTGACCGGCTTCTTGCTGGAACACGGACGGACGTTTTCGAATCAAAGAGAAGCGGCCACAATGCGGGGATGTTGGGTCTCTCCCCAGAACACAAATGCTCGTCAGGCCTGCAGTCCCACAGGTTGTAAATCACGGAACCGGACAAGGATAATGTCCTAACGTCCAGGCAACGTCCCCAGAACCCGTCGCTCTCTGCTCTCCGCCGAAAAAAAAAATGGAAAGAAAAGAAGAAAAACACACACAAAAAAAAACTAAGTATTTTACACACACCGGTTAATTAATCTACTTGTCATGCAAAGCCTAACTGTTTGCTGCTGAGAAAAGAGATTAGGACCTTCAAACACCGGTGTGTTTAAACAGCTGTTCCGTTTTATCCCACAAAACAGAACCCGTAGGCGGCAGGTCACAGAAATGGTGGTGGGAGCAGGCGTTGGGGTCGACAGGGAAGTCCCATTGGTTGTTTATGTTTGGCTTACCATGTCATTGTGCTTAGAGACGGTGATTTGCAAATCTATATATATAAAAGCCTAAGCGATTGTCTGACCATCTGATCAGTAGCGTTGATGCATAATGACCACCAGGGGGCAGATGTTCTTACCGGTAGCTGTGACGCGCACTGACCACCAGGGGGCAGACACTCCGACCGGTAGCTATGACGTGCACTGACCACCAGGGGGCAGATGCTCCGACCGGTAGCTATGACGTGCACTGACCACCAGGGGGCAGACGCTCTGACCAGTAGCTATGACGTGTACTGACCACCAGAGGGCAGACGCTCCGACTGGTAGCTATGACGCGCACTGACCATCAGGGGGCAGACACTCCGACCGGTAGCTATGACAGGCAATGACCACTGGGGGCAGACGCTCAACACAGGAGTTGCTGATCTGCGGTTACTTAGCAGCTACAGATCTTGGGTGATGCACCTGGAACCATAGAGGAGGGAGCCCCCGAAAACCGCCCTCTCGCAATCCAGGACCCCTCAGGGGATGTCGGAGAGCCGGTTTCAGCCTGATCCCCGCAGGCCAGGCCGAGGGACCCCACTGGTGCACAAATCCATGCACTAGGCCTTTAGTATACTTATATTTTTTTTATTGACTTTAAGAGAGAGAGAGAGAGAGGAAGGGAGACAGAGAGAGAGATAGAAACATCAATGAGAGAGAGGCATCATCGATGGGCTGCCTCCTGCACGCCCCCTACTGGGGATGGAGCCCACAACCCGGGCATGTGCCCTTGACCGGGATTTGAACCGTGACCTCCTGGTTCACAGGTCGAGGCCGAACCATCGAGCCACGCCAGCCAGGCTACCATTACGCTTTCTCCTGAACCCCATGCCTTTTGCAAAATTCTGGATCGGGGACACGCATAAGATTCCCAGCACCCCCTCTTCTGCCTCCTGCTCTGATTGGTGCATGCGGGCCGACGTTGGAAGTGCCACGCTATTCCAATCTGTGCCGATTCCAGCAGGCAGGTTGGAGGGAAGCCCTCGAGATGCCCCGAGTGGCCAGCTGCAGAGCCATTCGTCTTGGCAAGAAGGTCAGACAAGAACATTCTTTCTCCCCAAGAAACTGGAGTTGTTGGATTCCAACGGGCCCGCCGAGCTATTTGTAATTTATCTGCGAGCTGTTGGACCGGCCCTGCCTCGCAGAAGGCCGCTCGGATGGTTATCGGCGATGCATTATTCCTCTCCTCCCAGCCGCCGACCGCAGCCTTTATCTCTGAGCCCCGGACAGCGACCAGCCAAGTCCCAGAGAACTGCCGGCCGCGGAAACAATTTATATCCTTCAAGGAACGCGCGCGTGTCTGATGCTATCCGGGCCTCGAGATGGTGGCTTGGAAATAAAGTGTGTGTTACGATCATACATCTCCCTTAAACTGCACCGTGCGTAGCCACATTTAGTCATTTTTTAAAAAGTGATTTTTCTAGCCCTAGCCAGGTTGTCTCAGTGGATAGAGCATCGACCTAGGAACCAGGAGGTCACGGTTCGATTCCCGGTCAAGGGCACATGCCCGGGTTGCTGTGGGCTTGATCCCCAGTAGGGGGCGTGCAGGAGGCAGCCGGTCCATGATTCTATCGAATCATGGATGTTTCTATCTCTCTCTCTCTCCCTCTCCCTTCCTCTCTGTAATCAATAAAAAAATATGTATATACTAGAGACCCAGTGCACGGATTCATGCACCAGAGGGGTCCCTCGGCCTGGCCTTCACCCTATCGCAATCCGGGACCCCTCGGGGGATATCAGATTTCCGGTTTCGTCCGGATCCCCGCAAGCCAGGCACAAATCTGTGCACCGGGCCTCTAGTCTGCATATAAGATCTTTGGTTAATCTCTTCCTGCCTTTCTCCTTGTCCCCTTTCCTCTGAGATTTATCAGTCTGTTCCATGTTTCCACACTTGTGCATTGAGCGTCTGCCCCCTGGTGGCCAGTGAGCGTCATAGCTACCGGTCAAACTTCGTCCGGATCCCCGCAAGCCAGGCACAAATCTGTGCACCGGGCCTCTAGTCTGCATATAAGATCTTTGGTTAATCTCTTCCTGCCTTTCTCCTTGTCCCCTTTCCTCTGAGATTTATCAGTCTGTTCCATGTTTCCACACTTGTGCATTGAGCGTCTGCCCCCTGGTGGTCAGTGAGCGTCATAGCTACCGGTCAAATGGTCAAACCGTCAAACGGTCAAATGGTCGCTTAGGCTTTTATATATATAGATTTTAAAAAGTGATCTTATAAGTCATTCTGAGGCAGATAAGGACTTCAGTCCTGGCCTGTGATGGACTCTCCTGCCTATCCCTCGTTCGCATACACAAGAGTTCGCGGAAATTCCATTAACACGCATTTTGCATGATCTTTGCTCTAAACGTCACCTGTAGAGTCATTACAAACACTGACACAGTCATTTTATTTTCTCCTCCGAACCCAAGCGTATGACCTATTCCTTTCTTTTTAAAAAAAAAACATATGTTTTTATTATTTATTTCAGAGAGGAAGAGAGAGGGGGAGAGGGTCAAATGGTCGCTTAGGCTTTTATATATATAGATTTTTTAAAAGTGGTCTTATAAGTCATTCTGAGGCAGATAAGGACTTCAGACCTGGCCTGTGATGGACTCTCCTGCCCATCCCTCCTTCGCATACACAAGAGTTCACGGAAATTCCGTTAACACGCATTTTGCATGATCTTTGCTCCAAACGTCACACGTAGAGTCATTACAAACACTGACACAGTCATTATTTTTTCTCCTCCGAACCCAAGCGTATGACCTATTCCTCACTTTTTTTAAAAAAACGTATATTTTTATTATTTATTTCAGAGAGGAAGGCGGGGGGAGAGAGAACCGTCAATGTTGAGAGAGAATCATGGATCGGCTGCCTCCTGCACGCCCCCTACTGTGGATGGAGCCCACAACCCGGGCATGTGCCCTTGACCGGGAATCGAAGCCGGGACCTCCTGGTTCCTAGGTCGATGCTCAACCACTGAGCCACACTGGCCGGTCGCGCTATTTTCCGTTACCGTTCATGTTTTCTCACCGCTCGCCCCGTGAGTTCAGTGTTGACACATCATCTATTATTGAGGATGACGCCATCCATATTTGATGAGTGATTTCCATTAAGCTTCCTTTTTATTTCACACCCGCAATCTGTTCTCTGTATTTTTTCATTACATTTGTCATTTTCGGATATTTCCCCTGAGGCTAAAGCTTCGTTTTCCGATTTTATTTCATTTTCTGCTGGGTTAGCTTCCCTTAAACCATAGAATGAAATTTAATTTTTAAAATTCTGGATCTTGTTTCTATTATTCTTTCATCCTATTTGCTTACTAACATGCTACCTCACCATAATGCCCCATGAGTGGGATTCCATAGGATTTATTCCCTGGATAATTAGGGAGGAGAGTCATGCCTATTGAATAAGTATTTAAAGGAAGCTCTTACCGGGAGGTCACGGTTCAATGTTTGAGACAAATTTTTGAACATAAATCAAATTTACTGATTATATTTATGTACCTTGAAAATCAGAAACGTCATTAATTGCTGTTTAACATTGAGAGGTCTTTATTTTTGTTCTGTAAAATACAGGTGTGTGTGATGAAAAATAAAAGATTCATGGTTTAATGGTAAAAAAAAAAAGATAAATTTTTAAAAAGGTAAGCTAAAGGGTGAACATATTTAAAATGTCAGAAAATATCCAAAGGTGTGTGTGTCGGGGGGCGGGGGGGGAGGGATCAACATGATCTTATCGCCCTAAAAATTACTAATGCTATTTACACAGTTTAACGTTTTGCGGCCTGATCTGCTTCCCCCTTGCTAAGTGGTTACTGTTTTAATTGGCACGATGGTTCCCTGTGGAGAGAAGAAGAAGAGATCTTTGGAGTGACGTCAAAATAAATTTTAAAAGGATATCAATATATATAAAAGCCTAAAGGACTGTTATGACCGAACAACCAGAATGACCAGAACGACCGGTCGAGCAGTCGCTATAACATGCCCTGACCACCAGGGGGCAGATGCTCAATGCAGGAGCTGCACCGTGGTGGTCAGTGTGCTCCCACAGTCCCTCTCCCCTGATGGCTGAGCCCCCCAATAGGCCTCAATCGCCAGCCAGGTCGAGGGACCACCCCCCACCTGTGCACAAATTCGTGCACCGGGCCTCTAGTTTAAAATAAAAGTCAAATATAGTTTTAAAATCAACTTCATGGCCACTGTGTGTGTGCGCACATGTGCGTGTGTGTGTGTGTGCACATGTGTTTAAAACTCGAAATACCAGGATGATAATTCAAAATAATGTGAATTTGATAAGAAATTCAAGAATTGTTTAGGATGCCTGGCCTGTGTGGCTCAGGGTTGAGCATTGACCTAGGAACCAGGAGGTCAGGGTTTGATTCCCATTCAGGGCACATGCCCGGGTTGCAGGCTCCATCCCCAGTAGGGGGCGTGCAGGAGGCAGTCGATCCCTGATTCTCTCTCATCATGGATGTTTCTATCTCTCTCCCCCTCTCCCTTCCTCTCTGAAATCAATAAAAACATCATTTTTTAAAAAAACAAACAAACAAAGAATTGTTTAGGAAATTAAACAAGACTGGGCTCTCTCTCTCTCTTGTAAAAATGTTTTGTGGGCAAATTATGAACAATCGATTCATTCCCACAGAGGTCCTTGGGGAGGGTTCTATTTGCTCATTGAATCATGACAGAATCTTGAACATAACTGCAATTTAATCCTTTTCTCGAAAGACTAATTATTTAAAAAAATATGTGGGAATGATCATTATTTGAAGACAGTGATTTTGTTTTAAAAAATGTTTAACGCTTAACCACAGCTGTAAGCTTACTTATTGTCAAATCATACATTCGCATATTTTTAGAACAAAATAATAGATGCTTTTCTCCCCTAATGATGGTTTTCCCTTTGGGAGAATAAAATTCATAATAAATTAATGACAAAAAAAATGTTGCTATTATTGATGATACCAGGGAGTTCAATTGTGTTGTCCAAGCAGAACCATTAATAACACGAGTGATTCAATAGGGTTTGAAAATGTCTCTTTTAAATGGATTTTTATTGATTTCAGAGAAGAAGGGAGACGGAGAGAGATAGAAACATCAAGGATGAGAGAGAATCATGGACCGGCTGCCTCCTGCACGCCCCCTACTGGGGATCGAGCCGGCAACCCGGGCCTGTGCCCTTGACCGGGAATCGAACCCGTGACCTCCTGGTTCCTAGGTCGATGCTCAACCACTGAGCCACGCCGGCCGGGCCTCTTTTGCCTGCCTTTAAGAAGCTCAAAGCTATCGTCCAATACTCCACTGCCGACATTTCTCTATCCATCCATTGATCAAGAAAATTGATCAATGATGGGACATAGGTCAACGGGCATCGGACCTTGGACTGAAGGGTCCCGGGTTCGATTCTGGTCAAGGGCACGTACCTCGGTGGCAGGTTCGATTCCTGGTCCCATGTCCGGGGCACGAACAGGAGGCAACCAATCGGTGTGTCTCTCTCACATCTCTCTCTCTGTCTCTGTCTCTCTCTCTCTCTCTCTCTCTCTCTCTCTCTTCTCCTTCCTTCTACTCTCTAAAAACCCAGTGGGAAAATATCCCCAGGTGAGGATTAAGACAACAAGAACGAAAATATGGTGGACATGATGCTAAACATTCCGCATAGACTCTATCATGGAATGGAGACGTCCAATGACCCTCCTCATATCGTAGCTGATGAATTCGTGCGCGTGTGGCGTCCTTCGGTCTGGCCGGCGATCGAGGCCTATGGGGGGCTCAGCCAGCAGGGGGGAGGCACCTTGGGAAGTTGGCTGTGGGAGCTCACTGACCCCCAGGGTGCAGCTCCGCATTGAGCGTCTGCCCCCTGGTGGTCAGTGCATGTTATAGCGACCGGTGGTTCCGGCTGTTTGGTCGTAACGGTCGCGTAGGCTTTTATATATACTGATATCCTTTTACAATGTACTTTGACGTCACTCCAAAACTCTCTTTCTCTTCCCTCCGCACGGAGCCATCATGCCAACTAAAAGAGCAACCCCTTAGCAAGGGGGAAGCAGATTAGGCCTCAAAATGTTAAACTGTGTAAATAGCATTTGAGGCACAGAAAGATCAATTGTCCTGAGGCTCATGGGCTATGGTCTGGAGTCACAGGGGTGGATGGTCAACACAAGAGCAGACATGGAGACCCAGCTGATGGCGTTCTATCTCCTTGGCTCTCACACGACCACATAAATCATCCAACTACATAAGGGAGTGTCTGCCAGGCCGGCCTAGCTCAGTGGCTGAGCGTCAGTCAACCTATGAACCAGGAGGTCAGGGTTCGATTCCCGGTGAAGGTCACATGCCCGGGTTGTGGGCTCGATCCCCAGTAGGGGGCGTGCAGGAGGCAGCCGGTCCATGATTCTCTCTCGTCATGGATGTTTTTCTCTCTCTCTCTCCTTCTTGCTTCCTCTCTGCAATCAATCCTACGTAATAAAGAGCTGATATGCTAATTAAACCAAACGGCGGAATGACCTTCTGGAATGACCAGTGGGTGGGAGGCGGGGCCGCGGGGCCACGAGGGCCTACCCTTGCACGAATTTCGTGCATTGGGCCTCTAGTAAAAATATATTTAAAAAAAATTATAATAACACTTTAACACATGGCATACCAGCCTACTTTCTTCTTTGCAGAATTAATTTTCTTTCAATCACATTGAATGGCCTTGCCAGCCATATGTAAAGTTAATCATCCACGGTAACCCCGCGATATAAGGGAAGAATCAGGGTCCAGTGGTGGCAGGAATTCTCCAGAAAGACTGTCATTCCTTGGTGAAACATTTGCTCTTCACGTGACATTTTAATTCCACGCTTGGGAAATCAATTTTTGGGGGGGTGGAGGAGGTTGGACAGCCAGGGCAGCGAGCACCTAGCTAATTGGACTACAAATTAGTCACCGTGATAAAACCCATTAAACCAGATGGGTGTGGAGAGATACAAGGTTCCAATCCAGGCGTTAATACATCTATAATAATAAAAGCGTAATATGCTAATTAGACCACACAGCTGAATGACCTTGCAGATGTCCTTCAGGACTTCATTCCGGATGAAGCTGAGGCTGAGGTGGTTAGGGGCGATCAGGCAGGCAGGCGAGTGGTTAGGGACGATCAGGCAGGCAGGCGAGTGGTTAGGGGCGATCAGGCAGGCGGGCAGGCCAGTGGTTAGTAGCCAGCAGTCCCGGATTTCGAGAGGGATGTCCGACCCCAGTGGGATCAGGTCTAAACCGGCAGTCAGACATCCCCTGAGGGGTGCCAGATTGCAAGAGGATGCAGGCCAGGCTGAAGGCCCCCTAACCCCCATGAATGAATTTCGTGCACCGGGCCTCTAGTATTCAATAAACACTGGAAAATGGGGCTCTCCCCTGTTTTTTTTTTCCTCCAGGATTTACGCAAATTAGCAAAATGACAAGACTTCCACGGAACCTGTTATGTAATCAGCTTTTGGGGGGAAGGGACTTGGCCACAAAGTCCTTTCGTACTTTGTGCTTAGAGGGAACAGTATCCCAGGGCAGAAGGAAAGGAGAAAATCACTTAATAAAATTCAGAGTAAAGAGGGTGTCGTAGATTCCCATTCCTTCCTTCTACAAACAAATACCCTTAAAAAGGGGGCGGGGAGGGTGATGCCTGGCCTGTGTGGCTCAGTGGTTGAACATCGGCCTACGAACCAGGTCAAGGGCACATGTCCGGGTTGCAGGCTCAATCCCCAGTCGGGGGCGTGCAGGAGGCAGCCGGTCCGTGATTCTCTCTCATCATTTCTATCTCCCTCTCCCTTTCTCTCTGAAATCAATAAAAAAATATATTTTTTTTTTAAAAAAAGACAGTCCCTTTGCCATCAGAAGCCATCACTGGAGTCAACGATATTTGTGATTTTGGGGGAGCGTCTGCAGCCAGAGAATGACAGACCCATGGCCCCCCAGACACCCCGACCTTTGGTTCCCCTAAGCGCGAAGGCTTCATGGCTGGTGGTGTCTGGCTCCCTGGGCAACACGCAGACACACTCTGTCTCCATCACGTCGGTGATGACAGCCGAGCAGGTGGCCCGGGGTGGGGGGCTGTGCTGCCTGGGGCCGGACGCAGGTGTGCGGCCAAGGATTAGGGAGGTCGCCCCGTCATCCAGCTGCGATGCCGGCGCTTGGGTGGAAATGAGTTAAGATCCATCTTCATGCCGCTGCCGCGGTGAGAATGTCTGAGTGGGCTGCAGGCACCGCCTCCCGTCGAGAAGAGAGATTATGTGCCATTGATCCTCTGCAGTGGATTCTCTGCAATTGATTCCCTGTGATGGATCATATGCAATTGGTTATCTGCAATTGGTTATCTGCAATTGGTTATCTGCAATTGATTATATGAAAGATTATATGCAATTGATTTTCTCCAATTGGTTATCTGCAATTGATTATATGAAAGATTGTATGCAATTGATTTTCTCCAATTGGTTATCTGCAATTGATTATATGAAAGATTGTATGCAATTGATTTTCTCCAATTGGTTATCTGCAATTGATTATATGAAAGATTGTATGCAATTGATTTTCTCCAATTGGTTATCTGCAATTGATTATATGAAAGATTGTATGCAATTGATTTTCTCCAATTGGTTATCTGCAATTGATTATATGAAAGATTGTATGCAATTGATTTTCTCCAATTGGTTATCTGCAATTGATTATATGAAAGATTGTATGCAATTGATTTTCTCCAATTGGTTATCTGCAATTGATTATATGAAAGATTGTATGCAATTGATTTTCTCCAATTGGTTATCTGCAATTGATTATATGAAAGATTGTATGCAATTGATTTTCTCCAATTGGTTATCTGCAATTGATTATATGAAAGATTGTATGCAATTGATTTTCTCCAATTGGTTATCTGCAATTGATTATATGAAAGATTGTATGCAATTGATTTTCTCCAATTGGTTATCTGCAATTGATTATATGAAAGATTGTATGCAATTGATTTTCTCCAATTGGTTATCTGCAATTGATTATATGAAAGATTGTATGCAATTGATTTTCTCCAATTGGTTATCTGCAATTGATTATATGAAAGATTGTATGCAATTGATTTTCTCCAATTGGTTATCTGCAATTGATTATATGGATTCCCTGCAATTGATTATATGCAATTGGTTATCTACAGTTGGTTACATGCAATTGATTATATGCAATTGGTTACCTCTAATTGGTTATATGCAATTGATTATATGGAATTGATTCTCTGCAATTGATTATATGCAATCGATTATCTGCAATTTGTTATATGCAAGATTATATGCAATTGATTTTCTGCAATTGGTTATCCGCAATTGGTTATAGGCAAGATTACATGCAATTTATTATCTGTAATTGGTTACATGCAATTGACTATATGCAATTGGTTATCTGCAATTGATCCTCTGCAATTGATTATCTGCAATTGATCCTCTGCAATCGATTCTCTGCAATTGATTCTCTGCAATGCGTCCAGGGGATACCTCTCTGTAAGAGAAGACTTGAACCCCGAGAGAGCCATGTAGTGGCTTCTCTTCTCTCATTGTTGGTGCTTCTGTTTTTGTTTTTTTTCCTTTTCCTGGTACCTCAGTTCCACCTTCTCCTAGCCACCCCCGGTGAGGTTTTGTGTCCATGTAGGGGCTTGACTGTGTGGCTAAAAGATACCATTTAATTTTATTATTATTATAATTATTGATTTCAGAGAAGAAGGGAGAAGGAGAGAAACATCCATGATGAGAGAGAAGCATTGACCGGCTGCCTCCTGCACGCCCCCTACTGGGGATGGAGCCCGCAACCCGGGCATGTGCCCTGACCGGGAATCGAACTGTGACCTCCTGTTTCATAAGTTGATGCTCTACCACTGAGCCACGCTGGCTGCGTGCATGTGGGTGTCTTTAAGGGTGACTTTCCCACTGCAAACCCAATTCCAATTCTGAGCTCAGAAAATGTGAACAGTTCTAGCTGGTGTGGCTCAGTGGATAGAGTGTCGGCCTGCAGACTGAAGGGTCCCGGGTTCGATTCCAGTCAAGGGCACGTACCTCAGTTGCAGGCTCCTTCGTGGCCCCGGCCCTGGTCAGAGCACATGCAGGAGGCAACCCATCGATGTGTCTCTCTCACATCGATATTTCTCTCTGTCTTTCCCTCTCTCTTCCTCTCTCTAAAAACCAATGGAAAAATATCCTCGGGGGAGGATAAACAAAAGAAAGGAAATATTATTTGCCCTGGCTGGTTTGGCTCACTGAATAGAGTGTCAGTCTGCAGGCCAAAGGGTCCCGGGTTCGATTTCTGGTCAGGGCACATGCCCGGGTTGCGGGCTCCATCCCCAGTAGGGGGCGTGCAGGAAGCAGCCAGTCCATGATTCTCTCTCATCATGGATGTTTCTCTCTCTGTCTCCCTTCCTCTCTCTGAAATCAATTACAAAATATATATTTATAAAGATACTCATGGGGATTGTAATTTGGAGACCTATGTGTATTTATTATATACTAGTGGCCTGGTGCATGACTTTGTGCACCAGTGGGGTCCCTCGGCTCCCTCTCCTCCACACGCATCCTGGTTGTCAGTATTTCTCTTTGGGGGGAGGGATGTTCATCTCAGTATTTTTACTTTCTTTTAAATCTCCAGAAATTATGTTTATTGGTTTCCATAATTTATTTTATTATAAAATACTAGAGGCCCAGTGCACGAATTCATGCACCAGTGGGGTCCCTTGGCCTGGCCTGCAGGATCGGGCTGAAACCGGCTCTCCAACAACCCACAATGGGTCCTGGATTTCTAGAGGGTGCAAGCCAGGTCAAGGGACCCACTGGTGCATGATTGGGGCCAGAGCGGGATGCGGGAGGTTGGCCAGCTGAGGAGGGACCGCGGGAGGGCTTCAGGGCATGTCCGGCCCATCTAGCTCAGTCCTGATCGGCTGGACCCCAGCAGCAAGCTCACCTACTGGTGGGAACATTTGCCCCCTGGTGGTCAGTGCACGTCATAGCGACTGCTCCACCCGTCAACTATCTGCCCCCTGGTGGTCAGTGCACATCATAGGGAGCGGTTGAGTGGCCTTAGCATATCATTAGCATATTATGCTTTGGTTGGTTGAACGGCTGACCAGTTGACTGAATACTTAGCATATTAGGCTTTTATTATATAGGACTAGAGGCCCGGTGCATGAAATTCGTGCACGGAGGGGTGGTCCCTCAGCCCGGCCAGCACCCTCTCCAATCTGGGAACCCTTGGGGGATGTCTGACATCCTTATCGAAATCCAGGACAGCTGGCTCCTAACCGCTCACCTGCCTGCCTGCCTGATCGCCCTTAACTGCTCTCCCCTGCCAGCCTGATCAACCCTAACGGCCTCTGCATCAGCCCCTGCCCCTGTGTCTTTGTCCGGAAGGATGTCCGGAAGACGTCTGGTCTATCCAGTTTAATTAGCATATTACCCTTTTATTAGTATAGATAAGCTTTCAGGTTTGACCTAAGTAGAGCGTCAACCTGAACGATGGAAAATGACATCTGATGGTGCTGTAGATTTTATTGTTTTGTTTTTGTTTTTAGCAGAAATCAGCTCACCTATTCCTCCTGGTTAAACAGGAGAGAAATCTGAGGCTCCGGAGGGTTAAACAACTGCTTTGTCCGGAAGGATGTCCGGAAGATGTCTGGTCTATCCAGTCTAATTAGCATATTACCCTTTTATTAGTATAGAAAAGCTTTCAGGTTCGACCTAAGTAGAGCGTCAACCTGAACGATAGAAAATGACATCTGATGGTGCTGTAGATTTTTTGTTTTCAGCAGAATTCAGCTCACCTATTCCTCCTGGTTAAACAGGCGAGAAATCTGAGGCTCCGGAGGGTTAAACAATTGTGAATTCCAGTTCCCAAACGGTCCCCCAACCAGGGCTCGCGAGTAGGTTTTCACAAGTCCCATCCCCAAAGCAACATGGGTTCCGGGGTAGCTGAACCTTTGGTGTAAATTCCCCTGCGTTTGGCGGCTGCCTGTGAAGGCAACGCTTCTCATGTGTAATATCCAAGTTTTCCTGGTGAACGCAGACCCAGTTTCCCGGATATCACTGCCTCCTGCGACGTCTCTTCCCAAAGGGGCAGCCCCTCATTGCATAAAACCAGGGGAGTGATGCCCTGGCCGGTGTTGCCCAGTGGATAGAGCCTCAGCCTGAGGATTGTAGGGTCTCGGGTTTGATTCCGGTCAAGGGCACGGACCTCGGGGGCAGGCTCGATCCCAGGCCCTGGTCGGGGTCCTCTTGCAAGAGGCGACCAATCGGTGTGTCTGTCTCTCACGTCGATGTTTCTCTCTCTCTTCTCCTCCTCCCTTCCACTCTCTCTAAAAACCAATGGAAATAATATCCCTTGGTGAGGATTGAAAACAAATAAATGCATAAATAGATACACAAATACGTAAATATCCTTGGGGAAGGGTTAAAACACTGGGTGTCCTGGCCTTGGGCTCAGGAGAATGTGGTCATGAGCTCCCTCTCTCTCTCTCTCTCTCTCTCCTCTCTGTTACCATGGAAACCGAGGCCATTATGACAGAGCCGTTCCCATGCCAACGCGATGGGGAAGGAACCGTCTGCCGATTCCATTTGCGATGAAGCAGGAGAGATAAGACTTTGAGAGCAAGGCCTGGCCGGTGTTGCTCAGTGGTTAGCGTCGCCCTGTGAACCAGGAGGTCAGGGTTCGATTCCCGGTCAAGGGCACATGCCCGGGTTGCGGGCTCCATCCCCAGTAGGGGGCGTGCAGGAGGCATCCGATCCATGATTCTCTCTCATCATGGATGTTTCTCTCTCTCCCTTCCTCCCTGAAATCAATAACAAATATTTTTTAAAATTAAATAAATAAAAATGAATGGAAAAATATTCTCGGGTCCCCAGTAGGGGGCGTACAGGAGGCGGCCGATCCAAGATTGTCTCTCCTCATGGATGTTTCTCTTTCTCTCTCTGTTTCTCCCTTCTGCTCTGAAATCAATAAAAAATATATTTAAAGAAAGGGTATTGGGCTGATTTTGGTGGCCACACAAAGGACTCCAAGGATGCCTTCCGTCACCTGTGTCCTTGGGACCAATCGCCACCGTGACCTCTGAAAGTGGACACAGCAGAATGATACCCTCACAGACTTGTGGAGTGAGCGCGTTCAATACTCGTGAAAGGCAGTACTCAGGGGGTCACCAGACTTTATCTAACGTCAATCAAAGATGATCAATATGGCCCCAGCTGGTGTAGCTCAGTGGATAGAGCATCGGCCTGCGGACTGAAGGGTCCCGGGTTCGATTCCCGGTCAAGGGCACATGCCTGGGTTGCGAGCTCGATCCCCAGTGGGGGGCGTGCAGGAGGCAGCTGGTCCATGATTCTCTCTCATCACAGATGTTTCTCTATCTCCCTCTCCCTCTCCTTTCCTTTCTGAAATCAATAAAAACATATTTTTAAAAAAGATTGAGCAATACACTGCCCTCTTGATTGCTTTATTCCATTCCTGTGTCCTCATTTGTTTTATTTAGTTACTAGAGGTGCAGTGCATGAAATTCGTGCACTTGCGGGAGGGGGTCCCTCAGCCTGCCCTGAGCCCTCTGACAGTCCAGGAGCCTGCAGGGGATGTGTGACTGATGGCTTAGGTCCACCCCCCACCACTGCACCTGTGCTCACCAGCCATGAGCTGGGCTTCTGGCTGAGCGGCACCCCCCTTGTGGATACTCACTGACCATCACGGGGCAGCTCCTGCATTGAGCGTCTGCCCCCTGGTGGTCAGTGCACATCATAGCGACCGTTCGTTCTGCAGTTCGGTCTATTTGCATATTAGCCTTTTATTATATAGGATGTCCTAGGCATCTCACACGCCTGACACAGCATTTATTAATATCTCTTATATATACGTACATATAAATCTTTTCATTGATTTCAGAGAGGAAGGGAGAGGGAGAGAGAGAGAGACACAAACATCTACGATGAGAGAGAATCATGGGCTGGCTGCCTCCTGCACGCCCCCTACTGGGGATGGAGCCTGCAAACCAGGCATGTGCCTTTGGCGGGGAATCGAACCCTGACCTCCTGGTTCATAGGTCGATGCTCAACCACTGAGCCACACCGTCTTGAATTCAATGCAAATCTTAACTTTAAACGCACAGCTATGAAAAGTGAAAGCAAGTTCTCAAGGTGTCGTCTTCCTCCTTTTTTTAGAAAAAAAAATTATTTCAGTGAAAATAACCGAGTCCATGAAAACCGCGAGGGCACTTTTTCTCTTTTATCGCCTTATCATTCGCGAACTTATCTCGTCTCCCCAGCTGTTTGCAGAGATCAAAATGGATGCCTTTCACTCACAGTCCCTTCCTCGCCCGTCCTTGCAGGAAATCTTGATTTTTTTCTCCCCCACCCCCCTCCTGAAATCGTTCAGAATCTCATTTCTTATTTTCTACCCGAGTCGGAGAAAAATCCCGTAATCTTCCCATAATGAGATTCCGGAAACTGCGACATCGATCAACGTGAGGCAGCTTCACCCTTCAGAATCGTTTTTGCATGGATTTGCCGTTTCCGAATGGAGGGCACATCGAATTCTATAAAAACAGATAAGGATCCCCATAATGCAATGTATCCATCACTACCTCCTCTATGTCTCTCTTCCTCCTACAAAAATCCTATATAATAAAAGCCTAATATGTTAAGTGTCTGGTCGTCTGGTTGGCCATTCAACCAATCGAAGCGTAATCAGATGCTCCAACCTATAGGTTAGCTTGCTGCTGGGGTCGGGCGGTGGGGCGAGGGAGACGGGCTGTACATGCCCTGGAGCCCTCCCGCGGTCCCTCCCTGGCTGGGTGACCTCCCGCATTTCTCCCTGCCCCGATCGTGCACCAGTGGGGTAGCTTGGCCTGGCCTGTGCCCTCTCACAATATGGGCTCAGGGATGCTCCCCTCCTTGAGTGCATGCATTTTGTGCACCGGGCCTCTAGTCTATAATATAATAGAAGTGTAATATGCTAATTAAGTCTGACAGCCAAACGACCTTCCGGACATCCTTCCGGACGACCTTCCGGACGAAGCCGCAGCTGCGAGGGCCGCGCCCCTTGCACGGATTTTGTGTATCAGGCCTCTAGGAAATAAATAAATAAACTTCGTTCCTTTCTTTTATTCTTTCCTGTTGCACATTCAGACTCTACTGATTTTTACCCCAAATGGCAGCCAGTTCGTTGAGGCTCAGGGTAAATGCTACTGAACCCACGATGAATAAAACTGACTTTGGTGCCAGGCCGGTGTGGCTCAGCGGTTGAGCGTCGACCTAGGAACCAGGAGGTCACGGGTTCGATTCCCGGTGGAGGGCACATGCCCGGGTTGCGAGCTCCATTCCCAGTAGGGGGCGTGCAGGGGGCAGCCGATCCATGATTCTCTCTCATCATCGATGTTTCTCTCTCTCCCTCTCCCTTCCCCTCTCCCTGAAATCAATAAATCAACAAAAAACATGTTAAAATATTTTTACCTATTTGTTGTGGTTTCTGCTATATTTCTTGGATTTCATGTCACTGCTTTGCCAGCTTCATAATAAATATTTGGGACTGGCCTGGCCAGTGTAGCTCAGTGGTGAGCATCGAACTATGAACAAGGAGGTCACGGGTTCGATTCCCGGTCAAGGGCACATGCCCGGGTTGCGGGCTCCATCCCCAGTAGGGGGCATGCAGGGGGCAGCCCATCCATGACTCTCTCTCATCATCGAAGTCTCTCTCTCTCTCCCTTCCTCTCTGAAATCAATAAAAATATATATTAATCATGTTATTTTTTATTCTCATGTGTCTCCTTTTCACTTCTCATTGCTATTAATTCCTCTCCAACGCCTACAGGTACAAGAGGGCTTATGCCTTGTTGTTGCTGCTTTAGTGGTTGAATTATTTGCGTTTTGCTTGGAAAACAAAACGTATAGTTGCAATGTTCCCTTAGGGCACCTCCACCACTCGGCCGATTAACTGCCTCGCGTGGTCACTGGCGTTAAATCTCTAAACAAATGACTCCACGCGGCTCTTTATCGTCCCAGTCCCCTTGGACGCAAACACTTTGAAATGTTTCTGTTTAAAATATCAGGCCCACGTAGGCACACCCCCTATTGAAAAGTGTATCCAAAATGTGTGCGAGAAAATAATACCGATTCCTGGCAGCACACAGAATACTGCAATTTCTATTCCTTTAGGAATGGAAGCCCAGATTATTGAAAATTTGAAATAGCCCTGCCCTGCCCTAACCGGTTTGGCTCAGTGGATAGAGCGTCGGCCTGCGGACTCAAGGGTCCCGGGTTCGATTCCGGTCAAGGGCATGTACCTGGGTTGCATATATATTAACAAAAAATAAAAATAAAAAATGAATTAAAAAATAGCCCTGCCCACAGAAGCCTGTGGAATCATCATCATCATCATCATAAATTCGAGTCTGTTATTTCTTCTGAGTCTTACCCAGGTTGGTTTATATCACCCGTGTGCCAACGTTAACATGATCTTTTCTTTCCTTTTCTGGGTTTGAATGATTTTTTTAAAAATTAATTTTAAATCCTAGAGGCCCGGTGCACAAAATTTCGTGCATGGGGTGGCAGGGTCCCTCAGCCCGGCCTGCACCCTCTTGCCATCCGGGACCCCTCGGGGGATGTCAGACTGCCGGTTTAGGCTCCATCCCACAGGCCAGGCCAGGGATCGGGCAAAAACCGGCAGCCGGACATCCCTCTCGCAATCCAGGACCGCGGGCTCCTAAGCGCTCGCCTGCCTGCCTGCCTGATCGCCCCTAACCACGATTTTTTTAAAAATTAATTTTAAATCCTAGAGGCCCAGTGCACAAAATTTTGCACTGGAGGGGGAGGGTCCCTCAGCCCGGCCTGCATTCTCTCGCCATCCGGGACCCCTCGGGGGATGTCCGACTGCCGGTTTAGGCCCCATCCCACAGGCCAGGCCAGGGATCGGCAAAAACCGGCAGCCGGACATCCCTCTCGCAATCCAGGACCGCGGGCTCCTAAGCGCTCGCCTGCCTGCCTGCCTGATCGCCCCTAACCACCTCTGCCTCGGCCCCTACCACCACGGCTTTGTCCGGAAGGACGCCCGGAATGACGTCCAGAAGGTCGTTTGGCTGTCTGGTCTAATTAGCATATTACGCTTTTATTGTTACAGATATTTTTATTGATTTCAGAGAGAAAGAGAGAGAAAGAAACGCCCACAATGAGAGAGAATCACGGATCGGCCGCCTCCTGCATGCCCCCTAATGGGGATCCAGCCCGAAACCCGGGCATGTGCCCTTGACCGGGAATCGAACCCGGGACCCTTCAGTCCGCAGGCTGACGCTCTATCCACTGAGCCACACCAGCCAGGGCCCAAGATGTTCTTTATCTGAGAACGTGCACATATTGGAATTTTTTTTCGGGGCCCATTTCGAAATATCCATCTTGTACACCCAGGCACTTCATCTGAATGTCGCAAAAACTCCCCAACGATGACCTTTTCACGTGAGATGCGTTCCACGGGCCGGCGTTACCATATTGTATGTTTTATCATCTCTATTCGTGAGCATCATGCGGAGTGACAAACGATGGCTATCTCTTCCTTCGTCCTCAAGACTCAATAAAGGGTGATGAGGTGGGCGCTGCAGGGCCTGGAGTAAACCTCTATGAGGCCAGTGTGGGGCTTTATCTGAGAACGTGCACATATTGGAATTTTTTTTCGCCGTCCATTTCGAAATATCCATCTTCGCAAAAACTCCCCAACGATGACCTTTTCACGTGACATGCGTTCCACGGGCCGGCGTTACCGTATTGTACGTTTTATCATCTCTCTATTCGTGAGAGTAACGCGGAGTGACAAACGATGGCTATCTCTTCCTTCGTCTTCAAGACTCAATAAAGGGTGATGAAGTGGGTGCTGCAGGGCCTGGATTAAACCTCTACGAGGCCAGTGTGGGGCCCCAGTTATTGGTTTCTGGGGTCTAACTTCGTATCTCAGGACTAACTTAATTTGTGGGTTCCACGGGCTCAATTCTCCAGGGAACATGTCACATATAAGCACGGGAAATGGAGGGAGCTTTTGGAGATAAACGGCCATTTCTCATGGGTTTCTCACAAGTCCCAGCCACCCCCTTCCCCCCCAAAAAATTCAACCAACAGCCTTAGCACCTGCGAGGCCAGACTTGGTGGCTCATGACTCCCCAAAGGGCCGTCGCTGTCACTTGAAAATGAAATAAAGGAAAATGGTCTTTGATTTCTCCTCCCTACGCTGTCATTTTTCCTGGCAGCCTATGCCCCACTTGGTCGTTTGGTGGAATTTTAAAACAAATTCTAACGGCCTTTCTTTGTTTATTTTATTTTATTATTTACTGGAGGCCCTGTGCACGAATTCGTGCACGGATGGGGGTCCGGCTGGCTGGGGGGAGCGGCCGCGGGCATTGGCTGGCTGGCCCCTCCCCCTGGTCAAACTCCCGGTCGAACTCCTGGTCAAGGGGACAATTTGCATAATTAGCCTTTTATTATATAGGATTTTATTTTATTATTCTATTCTATTCTATTCTATTCTATTCTATTCTATTCTATTCTATTCTATTCTACTTTATATCATTGTTGTTCATCCACAACCAAAGATATTTTTCCATTGGTTTTTAGAGAGAGTGTTTATTTTATTTTATTTTCATTTCATTTAATTTTATTTTACTTTATTTCATTTTTTGTGCATCTGCACCAGAAGATATTTTTCCATTGGTTTTTAGACAGAAACATCGATGTGAGAGACACACATCGACTGGTTGACCCCAGCACATGCCCCGACCAGGGTCCAGGCCGGGGAGGAGCCCGCAACCCAGGCACATGCCCTTGACTGTCATCGAACCGGGGACCCTTCAGTCTGCAGGCCGAGGCTCTATCCACTGAGCCACACTGGCCAGGGCTTAACTGACATTCTGTTAAGCAAGACCAACCTCTTCAGGAACAAGAAAAGATACAAAAGTTATGGAAGAAAATAAATATTAACAATTGTTCATACGCATCGAGGCTTTCCTAAGATGCATTGTTCTTTTAAGTCATAGAATTGTCTGTGTTTTCCCCCAAATACTATCTATCAATGATTCTATCAACTCAAACAAAATGAAGACTCCCTTCGAGAAATGTTCATGCAGCCTTTATGTTGAAATGCGTAAGCCGTTCCGTTTTAACAAACTGGTTTTTAAAAAATTCTCAATATTCTGTTTGGTAAAATGAATTGTTTCCTTTCTGGAGGGGGCATATGGAATAGTCCATTTTTAAAAATATATATATTTTTATTGATTTCAGAGAGGAAAGGAGAGAGAATCATAGATCGGCTGCCTCCTGCACGCCCCACACTGGGGATCGAGCCCACAACCCGGGCATGTGCCCTTGACCAGGAATTGAACCCGGGACCCTTCAGTCCGCAGGCTGACGCTCTACCCACTGAGCCACTCCAGCCAGGGCTGGAATAGTCCATTTCTATGCTGAAACACATGTATTTTACAATTTTGTATCCTGTAAACTACAAAGCTAATCCTTAGCAACTAATCTTCATTTTTATCCATTATGGTTTTAGTTCATTTTTTTTAAAAGCCATTGGTCCAAAATCAAATTGAACATCAGTGATGAAATCTTATAAATAAATAAA
>NW_005353913.1:11684-11911 GCF_000412655.1 Myotis brandtii | reverse complement strand
CCCAGGGGCCAGGGAGGGGCCGGGAGGGGGTGGGCCTGGGAGGCAGGGCCTGGCTTCCTTGCAGAGAGAAAGTCAGAGGCTGCAGAAATGATTCTGCAAAAGGGAGGCCAGCTCCCCTCCTGGGCCCCCCAGGTCTGCTGGTTGGGTTTCTGATGCGTTTGGAGGCAAATGGGCAAAGGGGTCTTTTTCTTTCTTTCTTTCTTTCTTTCTTTCTTTCTTTCTTTTTT
>NW_005353913.1:9372-11098 GCF_000412655.1 Myotis brandtii | reverse complement strand
ACTCTCTATCCCTCTCCCTTCCTCTCTGTAAAAAATCAATAAAATATATTTTTAAAAAATGAAAAAATATATTTTTATTGATTTCAGAGAGGAAGGGAGAGGGAAAGAGAGA
The DNA here is from genome assembly GCF_000412655.1 of Myotis brandtii. Taxonomy (NCBI): domain Eukaryota; kingdom Metazoa; phylum Chordata; class Mammalia; order Chiroptera; family Vespertilionidae; genus Myotis; species Myotis brandtii. The sequence continues at coordinate 10,986 of NW_005353913.1, read as the reverse complement.
GAGAGAGTCATGATGAGAGAGAATCATGGACCAGCTGCCTCCTGCACACTCCCTACTGGGGATCAAACCTGCAACCCGGGCCTGTGCCCTTGACCAGGAATCGAACCCTGGACCCTCCAGTCCGCAGGCCGTTGCTCTATCCACTGAGCCACACCGGCCAGGGCGGCTACAATACGTTTTAAGATGACCCCCACCCTGAGTCCCCTGTCGCTTGGTGTTCCTTAATTCCATGTGGAGAGAGAAAGACAGGCTGTGGCAAGTGAGATAAACATGAATCACCCTCTGCCCATCTCTTTTGTCAAAACGAAGCTGAACCATTGACAAGATTATTAATATTAGGACGTGAATTATTCTACTGGGGAGGATGAGTTTTGGAACACGGGCAATAGATTGGGGAAAGATACATATATATTTTGACGTCAAAACGAAAGACAGTTACGTCGCAAATGTCACCACGTAATTTTTCTGGGCTTGGATAAGAGCTTCTCTTTATTTTTAAACTTATTTATTGACGAGAGAGAGAGAGAGAGAGAGGGAGAGAGAGAGAGAAATATTGATTTATTGCTCCATGTATTGATGCATTCATTGGTTGCTTCTTGTATGTGCTCTGACCAGCCATCGAACCCACAAACCTGTCATATGGAGACGACGCTCTAACCCACTGAGAGAAACTGCCAGGGCCAAATGCTTTACTTTATTTTTTTAAAAAAATATGTTTTTATTGATTTTTAGAGAGAGTGAGAGGAAGGGAGAGGAACAGAGAGAGAAACATTGAGGAGAGAGAATTATGCATCGGCTGCCTCCTGCACGCCCCCCACTGGGGATCGAGCCTGCAACACGGGCATGTGCCCTTGACCGGGAATCGAACCCGGGACCCTTCCGTCCACAGGCCGACGCTCTATCCACTGAGCCACACCAGCCGGGGCCCAAAAGCTTCTCTTCAGATGGAAACTAAATTATTGCCTAAATGCCCTAGTTCCATTTCATCATTTACCCATCACTTATATTCGTTTCCAGGGCATTTTAATCAAAATGCACTAGATTAGGAAAACACACACACACACACACACACACACACACACACACACACACACAGGGATTTGGTTCTCACTCCCACACGCAAATTAAAATTCGTCCCTTCCACCCATCCGTGTCCATCTGCTTGGTTTTGTTGGTGTGAGGTGTGCCAACGAGAAATCAATACAGATGCACCGTGGTGATCACACAGACACCGAGCCAAAGTCAGCTCGATCGAGACGAGGAATTCAATAACAGGGTTTTATAATACTAATTTTTTCCTTATTGATTAAGGTAGTACCTATGTGTCCTTATCCCCCCATTATCCCCCAACCCCACCCTCCACTCGTGCCCTCACCTCCCTGGTGTCTGTGTCCATTGGTTAGGCTTATAGGCATGCATACAAGTCCTTTGGTTGATCTGCAATTTGTAATATTTTTTTTAAATTAATTGCTAAATTAAATCTGTTGGGGTGATACTGCAAAATATAGACTTCAAGTGTACTCTTTTTATTTTATTTCATTTTATTTTATTTTTTATTGACTTCAGAGAGGAAAGGAGAAGGAGAGAGAGAGAGAAACATCCATGAGGAGAGAG
>NW_005353913.1:1780-8832 GCF_000412655.1 Myotis brandtii | reverse complement strand
GATAGAGATAGAGATAGAGATAGAGATAGAGATAGAGATAGATAGAGAGATACATCCATGATGAGAAAGAATCCCGGATTGGCTGCCTCCTGCACGCGCCCCCCAGGGATGGAGCCTGCAACCCAGACATGTGGCCTGACCGGGAATCGAATCATGACCTCCTGGTTCCTAGGTGGATGCTCAACCCGTGAGCCACGCCGGCCGCGCTAAATCCCTTTTTCAAAGCAGTCTCTCTCTTTTCCAGGCGTTGTCATCTCCATGGATACTTGTTTGGTTTAGGAAACATCTGGGTCTCGGCTGCCTCCTGCACGCCCCCTACTGGGGATTGAGCCCGCAACCCGGGCTTGTGCCCTTGACCGGGAATTGAATCATGACCTCCTGGTTCCTAGGTGGACGCTCAACCCCTGAGCCACGCCAGCCGCGCTAAATCCCTTTTTCAAAGCGGTCTCTCTCTTTTCCAGGACAGCCAGGCGTTGTCATATCCGCGCATATTTGTTTGGTTTAGGAAACATCTGGGTCCGTGTTTTCCGTGGTTACACACATCCTCCCCGGCCACCTGCTCCCCCAGCTGTTCTCCACGGAGACCTCCACGCTGACAACCCTCAGACGTCAGTTAATGCACCGTGATGTCTGATTCCAGGGTCGTTACCGAGTCTTGGCTCCAGCAGAAGCCAGCCCACGCTCCATCGCTCCCCTTGCGAGCCCTCGGGTGGGCAGGACGGTCTCATATTCCACGGCTCACACATAACTCGGGGAGACAGCCCCGTCCAGAGAATCCCACGTAGCACATGTGACGAGTGGACTCTTACCAAATGCTTTGAGTGGGGGGGCATCTTCGTATGACGTCAAATTGTGTTCTTTCTTATGACGTTCGAATGCCAAGCGTAAGACACAGCGATTGGTTGCCTCGTGCACGCGCCCCGACCAGGGGGGCGGCAAGCCTGCAACCGAGGTACGTGCCCTTGACTGGGAGTCGAACCCAGGCCTGCAGCGACTGACCATAGGAGCAGCTAACAGACTGAGGAATCTCAGAGGGGAGGCGGAGATGGGTGGGCGGTGGGGTGGGGAGAGATAAACCATGGAACGTATATGCATACTAGAGGCCCAGTGCATGGATTCGTGCACATTAAAAGGAAATTAATTAGAAGGAATATTTTAGAGGCCGGGGAGGGACCGCGGGAGGGCTCCAGGGCGTGTCTGGCCCGTCTTGCCCAGTCCTGATTGGCCGGACCCCAGTAGCAAGCTAACCTACTGGTCGAAGCGTCTGCCCCTTGGTAGTCAGTGCAAGTCATAGCGACTGGTTGACTGGTCAACTGTCTGCCCCCTGGCAGTCAGTGAACATCATAGCAAGCGGTTGAGCGACCTTAGCATATCATTAGCATATTACGCTTTGATTGGTTGAACCGCCAACCTGCCGACCAGACCATTAGCATATTAGGTTTTTATTATATAGGACTAGAGCAGTGATGGCAAACCAATGACACGCATGTCAGAGGTGACACGCAAACTCATATTTTTGGTTGATTTTTCTTTGTTAAATGGCATTTAAATATATAAAATAAACATCAAAAATATAAGTGTTTGTTTTACTATGGGTGCACATATCAAAAAATTTCTATATGTGACACGGCACCAGAGTTAAGTTAGGGTTTTTCAAAATGCTGACACACTGAGCTCAAAAGTTTTGCCATCACTGTTCTAGATCCTACTCTAGATCTCAAGGTAGCCATTTCCCCCTAGAACAGCAGTCGCCAACTGGTGGTCCGTGGACCACTGGTGGTCCGTAAGGTTCAAAAGGTTGGCTACCACTGCCATAGAGTAGCCATTATATCCTATTAGTTGGACATCCCTCTCGCAATCTGGGACCGCTGGCTCCTAACCGCTCACCTGCCTGCCTGCCTGATCACCTCTAACCACTCTGCTGCCTGCCTGATTGCCCCTAACTGCTCTGCCTGCCTTCTTGATCGCCCCTAACTGCCTCTGCCTTGGCCCCTGCCACTGTGGCTTCGTCCGGAAGGACGTCCGGAATGTCATCCGGAAGGATTTTCGGCTGTCCAGTCTAATTAGCATATTAGGCTTTTATTATACAGGATATGCATAGCACATGGACACAGACAATAGTGTGGGCAAGGCCTGGAAGGAGCTCTGCCTTGGCCCCTGCCACTGTGGCTTCGTCCGGAAGGACGTCCGGAATGTCATCCGGAAGGATTTTCGGCTGTCCAGTCTAATTAGCATATTAGGCTTTTATTATACAGGATATGCATAGCACATGGACACAGACAATAGTGTGGCCAAGGCCTGGAAGGGGTGGGTGCAGGGTGGAGGGGGTCAGTGGAGACCTCTGTAATACTTTCAACTATAACGATAAATTTTAAAACAAAACAAACAACTGTGTTGTATCACCTTTTTCTCTGAATCCATTTGTAAATAGTGTCACATTCCTACTGTACTCTCACCGCTGACCGAATCCTGTAAGGTCGAGGGTCACTTACGGCTCCACCTTATGGCCTTGAGACAGGACCGTTGATACATTGAGCTTCTTCTATTCTGTTGAGCAACCTCAAATGCACGTCGTTATTATAAGCGGATATTTAAATACAATCTATGCTGGTAATTCCAATTGTTCACCAAATAAGCAGTACACAGCAATGAAGCACAGATAAGAAAAACGTAGTCTGGCCTGTGTGGCTCAGTGGTTGGGCGTCGACTTCTGAACCAGGAGGTCAGGGTTCGATTCCCGGTCAGGGCACATGCCCGGGTTGCAGGCTCCATCCCCAATAGGGGGCGTGCGGGAGGCAGCCAATCCATGATTCTCTCTCTTCATTGGTGTTTCTATCTCCCTCTCCCCATCGCTTCTTCTCTGAAATCAATAAACATATATATTTTTTTAAAAATAAAATCATCTTTTTCTCTAGACTACTTTAGCATTGCATCAACGTCGCTATTTTTTTTTCCAGAATCTCATTATGCATATCTCATCCTACGCGGCCATGAATTCCCAAACATTTACCTACCTGTCATACACAAATATTTGAAGGGTTGCCATAACCCCCATCAATTGCCGAAGCAGGAAGCTACAAAGCCTGCATACAATTTGAATTCTGTTTCTGAAAATAGAACATGTCTCAAAGGGGTTCACTTTTCAAAATAGGTTCTGTCATAATGGAACCTTGCGATTCGACCAAAAGATAAAAAATAAAAAAAAATGTAGGGGTGATTATCTGAACCTAAATATGCATTTCGTGTATTCCATCAGCAACGCGGACCTCACAGGCATGTTGAAGAGTTAGATTCCTATGATCAAATCAGCCTTATTCAAGTGTAACCATAGCAACATAGGCTGTAATAAATTAAAAGAAATACGTGGGAGAATTCATTTAGCCACCATAGATAAAAAAAGAAAACTATTCAAAAGTAGGTTTGCACGGCTCAGGATTGGAACTGATAGTGAGGAATAAAAAAAAAAAATTCCACCAATGGAATGGTTGCACATGAGAGAATACTGTCTTTCATCTGTTTTTTTAAAAAGTATATTTTATTGATTTTTTACAAAGAGGAAGGGAGAGGGATAGTTAGAAACATCCATGAGAGAGAAACATCGATCAGCTGCCTCCTGCACGCCCCCTACTGGGGATGTGCCCGCAACCAAGGTACATGCCCTTGACGCTCTATCCACTGGGCCAAACCGGTTAGGGCTCATCTTTAAACAGCCTGGAAATATTGGCTCTGGGGTTGGAAGGAAGGTGATGGCATCAGCAAGCAAGGATTCGTCTGCCTTCTTCCATTTGCAAAGTCTTTTCATGATTTAAGATAGATCCTTACACTCGGGGGCTAGGAAATAGGAAGCCAGTGAAAAAGGAGGCCAATGAAAGAAGTGGCCAATGAAAAACGACGCCAATGATAGAGCTGACCAATGAGAGGGTGGCCAATAAAAGTGTTGACCAATGAAAGTGCTGAGCAATGAAAGAGCTGACCAATGATTGACAAGGCCAATGAAAGAGGTTGTCAATGAAAGGGGTGGCCAATGAAAGTGCTGACTAATGAAAGAGTTGACCAATGAATGACAAGTTGACCAATGAATGAAAGGCCTATCTACTGAGGTGGCCAATGAATTAGGTGGCCAATGAAAGAGGTGGCCAGTGAAAGAGCTGACCAGTAAAAGGAATGGCTAATGAAAGAGGCGCCCTATGGAAGGGGCAGCCAATGAAAGAGGAGGCCAAATGCCCAGGCAGTGTGGCTCAGTGGTGGAGCATCCACCTATGAACCAGGAGGTCAGGGTTTGATTCCCGGTCAAGGGCACATGCCCAAAGTGTGGGCTCCATCCCCAGTAGGGGGTGTGCAGGAGGCAGCCGGTCCATGATTCTCTCTCATGATTAATGTTTCTATCTCTCCCTCTCCCTTCCTCTCAGAAATCAACAATAATGTATTATTCAACAAAAGAGGTTTATGTATCAGTTTCCATTCATTCAATAGCTTTCACGTCCTTTTACAAAGGGCATCACTCGAATGGAGTAGGACATTTGCAGAGGGGCCCAAGCGAGGTAGACAAGACGGCCGAATCCTAGGGGTTTCATTTTGCATCATGTCATTCCAGAAGGTGCCCTCCCGTGTTCGTTGTGTGTCGTTTACTGGGGATGACAAGAGGATTAACCGGGATTCTCTCTGTTGGAAGCCTCCATAATTCACTCTGTACAGCCCCTGGCTTTTCTGACATCCCCGAGGCGGTAAGCCATTTGTTACCAGCGACTTAGGAGCGGCCGTGTGGAATGTTAAAAGTAAAAGTGCTATTGTAATGCCTGGCTGTTTTGTTTCGAGGGCCTGGAAGTGTTCTATTGAGCCAATATGTTTTTGTTGTGTGTGTGTGTGTGTGTGTTATGCCCAGAAGCAAGCTTTTGCTATATATTTTTAAGTTTTTTTTTTAGAACGACTTGCAAAATGTTGGAAGGTCTATATTTCAAAGGCCTCCTCTCATAACGGAAAACATCTCGTCTCTAAATTCCTATTTTACACACGGCATTATATTATACACGTTCATATGCGTTTATTTATATCCTTAGTTCCCGTCTGACATATTTATTACAAATATATATGTATATATTGCCTACCCATATATGTCAACGTAATTGTGTTATACATATTTGTGTGTATGTATAAGTGATATATATATGTGTGTGTGTGTGTGTATACATATATATTCTTTATTTCTCTCTTCCTAATACATTCAACAGGAATCATATATCACACAGATACCTCATCTATTTTTCAGTCTATCATCTATCTATCTATCTATCTATCTATCTATCTATCTATCTATCTTAACTATTTTTCTACCCATCTACTCTTGTATCATCAATCTACCATCTATGCATTCTATCTATTTATCATATCTATCATCTATCTATCATACATATATATTCTTTATTTCTCTCTTCCTAATACATGCAACAGGAATCATATATCACACAAATACCTCTTCTATTTGTCAGTCTGTCTGTCTATCATCTATCTATCTATCTATCTATCTATCTACTTATTTATCTTAACTATTTATATACCCATCTACCCTTGTATCATCAGTCATTCATCTATGCATTCTATTTATCATATCTATCATCTATCTATCTATCATCTATCTATCTATCTATCTATCTATCTATCTATCTATCTATCTTTCCATCCATCATCTATCATCTATATCTATCTATCTATTTATCTCTACCTATCTATCTACTTATTTATCTTAACTATTTATCCACCCATCCACCCTTGTATCATCTATCTATCTATCTATCTATCTATCTATCTATCTATCTATCTATCTACCTATCTATGTATCATCTATGCATTGTATCTGTTAATCATCTATCTTGACTATTTACCCATTCATCCTTGTATTCTCTATGTATCTATCTTATCTTTCCATCCATCATCTATCATCTATATCTATCTATTTATTTATCTCTACCTATCTACTTATTTATCTTAACTATTTATCCACCAATCCACCCTTGTATCATCTATCTATCTATCTATCTATCTACCTACCTATCATCTATCATCTATGCATTCTATTTCCACCCTTGTATCATCTATCTATCTATCTATCTATCTATCTATCTATCTATCTATCTATGTATCATCTATGCATTGTATCTATTAATCATCTACCTTGACTATTTACCCATTCATCCTCTATCTATCATCTATCTATCTATCTATCTATCTATCTATCTATCTATCTATCTCTATCATCTATCCATCAATCCAAGCAGTTTGGAGTTAATGCTTCCCTTTCCTTTTACATATCTCATAAGGACGTTAACATCCCATGCCGCGTGAACCTTAAGAGCTGCATGTATATTTTGGCAGACAGGTTTGTGTGACGCCATCTTTCAAGTTTTGATTCGATTTGATTCCTCCCGGCAGGTCATTACCCTGTCAGGTTGCATTACCTGCGAAATCACGTCTGAGCTACTGCCGGGCACATGCAGGCTCCGGGGATATAAATCCTAATACAGATATTTACGCCTGTGGAGGCTTGTCACTCGATACAGCCTGCGGCATTTCTACTGGCTTTTATGTCCTACCTATGAGGATTCTAGGACAGACGCATGCTCATGGACTTGGCCTGATGTTCCTCAAGGGATGGACCCATCTCTTTGATCTCAGGAGAAGGTGTTGATGCATATGATCCTATATAATAAAAGCCTAATATGCTAAGCATCCGGTCGTCCGGCCAGGCGTTCCACCAATCAAAGCATAATATGCTAATGATATGCGAAGGCCGCTCAACTGCTCGCTATGATGTGCACTGACCACCAGGGGGCAGACACTCCAACCAGTAGGTGAGCTGTTGACTCACCCAGCTAGTGTGGCTCAGTGGTTGAGCGTCGACCTATGAACCAGGAGGTCAGGGTTCGATTCCCGGTCAGGGCACATGCCCGGGTTGTGGGCTCAATCCCCACTGTGGGGCGTGCAGGAGGCAGCCGATCCATGATTCTCGCTCATCATGGATGTTTCTCTCTCTCTCCCTTCCTCTTTGAAATCAATAT
>NW_005353913.1:0-1054 GCF_000412655.1 Myotis brandtii | reverse complement strand
GATGGTGAACCTTTTGAGCTCGGCGTGTCAGCATTTTGAAAAACCCTAACTTAACTCTGGTGCCGTGTCACATATAGAATTTTTTTAAAAATATATTTTATTGATTTTTTACAGAGAGGAAGGGAGAGGGATAGAGAGTTAGAAACATCGATGAGAGAGAAACATCGACCAGCTGCCTCCTGCACACTCCCTACTGGGGATGTGCCCACAACCAAGGTACATGCCCTTGACTGGAATCGAACCCGGGACCCTTCAGTCCGCAGGCCGACGCTCTATCCACTGAGCCACACCGGTTAGGGCCCAACTTTTCAATTTTAACGAGACTTGCATTTCACATCAAAGAGCCTGGCTGGCATGAACAGTTCCCTGGAGTCGGACACTATGTTGTCAGCCTTGGAACCAAATCTCCATGTTACTGTTGCCATGGCTACTGAAGCACAAAGACAAGGATGGTGCCAATTTGCATCTGAACGGGTGGCTCCAGTGGGTGCAGCAGACAATGACATCCTTTGGGGAAGACCCCACATCTCAGTGTGGACTCAAGTTGCCCAAGAAGGAGGGTGAGCCCGGCTGGTGTGACTCAGTGGATTGAACATCGTCCCATGGACCCAGAGGTCCCGGGTTCGATTCCCAGTCAAGGCACATGCCATGTTGTGGGCTCGATCCCCAGTAGAGGGCATGCAGGAGGCAGCCGATCTATGTTTCCCTCTCATCATGGATGTTTCTATCTCTCCCTCTATCTATAAATCAATAAAAAACATATTTAAAAAAAAATGCCCTAGCTGGTTTGCCCCAGTGATAGAGCATTTTGCCCCAGTGGATAGAGCATCGGCCTGCAGACTGAAGGTTCCCAGGTTCGATTCCCAGTCAGGACACATGCTTGGGTTGCAGGCTCAGTCCCCAGTAGGGGGCGTGCAAGAAGCAGCTGATCCATGATTCTCTCTCCTCATTGATATTTCTCTCTCTCTTGCCCTCTCCCTTTCTCTCTGAAGTTAATAAATATATAAAAAGGGGCATCCGCCAACATTGATAGCCACAGATCAAAGAAAAAAAA
>NW_005353912.1:0-3249 GCF_000412655.1 Myotis brandtii | reverse complement strand
GGCTTCCGGGAAGAAGCTCCTCGCTGAGCACATGGCTGCCCAAAAATGGAGGATCCGAGGCAAGATGGAGGGCATAGCCCTCGCCCTCTCATTCCCCCCTTGTCTTGAGATTTACAGGCCCAATCTTGGGTCGGTTTGCATTACTACTTCACCTTCTGTTGCTAGAGGCCTGTACTGGGTACGCAGAACTATCAACTGAACCACCCCTATACACTTCTTGACAAATTGGAATGCAAGGGCCGAATGTCAACAGCATTAAGAGGATTACAAGGGGTTTCGGCGAGGTCCACTGTCTTCTTGAGGGTGATTTGCAGCGGGTGTGTCTGGTTTGAGGTCATCTTCCACTCAGGCTCCCTGCTGTCCTGGGCACAGAAGGAACTGGGCTTGTGACCTGGAAGAGACAAACTATAACAAATGGTCCAGTGGAAGGGAAAGAAAACATTTCAGTTTTAACAACTTCTATTGAAACAGGATTTTTCTTCCTAAAATTCCTCTATGGTTATCAAAAAAAGCAAATCAAGACTAATTTATCTACTGTATTCAATTTGGCTTGATGTTTGCATAAACATAACAAGAATGGTTACTGACTATCTTTGCTGGAATTTCATGATTGAATCTCAATGTGCCCCTTAGGGCCAGGAAGCCAAGCCATCCAGCTGCCATCAGGCCTGCCTGCAGCATCCGCTGAGTTAGGTGAATCCCTCACCTGTAGCAACTCCACCTGAGCCCACGCTCTAGGCTTTAAGGCCCATCTCAGTAGCCCTCCTATTGGTTGTGACCCAGAGTGTGTAGGGGTTCTGCAGGGACGCAGAGGCATCCTTATTGCTCCCCTTCTACTCTGACCAACCACCAGTGATGGTAGGGCATGGGCCTGACACTCCAGCGCCAGCCATCTTCAGGGCTCCCAAGCAGGATACCAAGCTTTCTTCATGGCATTCTCACTGGCTTTAAGTCTTTAAAGCTCATACGGGCTCTTTAAAACATGATACTCCAGTCAAAATTTTCTGTTAATAAAACCACTATTAGGAACCAGTCTTGTTGAATTTATGCAAAGAATTGTATTGCCATGATTTATTAAGCATTACCAAATTCTAGAGGAATTATATAAGAAGAAAAACATACTTATCTGCTCTAAGATTTTCTGATTTTCCTTTTAACATTTCTCTTCTCCTTCTTATCACATACACAATCTTTATAAATTTCATACTTTCAAACCAGCCTTTAAACCTTCCCTTCATGTCCTTCAAAAATGCACAACCACGCCTCAGACCTTCTATTCCAAACAGGCCTTTCCCAGCTCTCTACAGCCGAGGTTTGTACCACCCCTGACATGGGCATGGTCACGCAGGCCCGCAAAACAGTACACAGGCTGCCAACTGTCAACTGTCTCTCAATAGAGACCAAACCTGATGGATATTCTTCTTTGCTCAGTTGGGCACCTGCCCTCTTGGCAGCTAGACACCCTTTACTTTTGGGGTTCATCCCACATAGTCCCCTTCCAGGACAGCTAACACATAGCTATAACAATGTCCCTCAGTGTGGGAGACCGGACACTTGCCAGTTATTCCCAAAGACTACCAAGGACTGTAGACCATCACCGGTCCACAGCAACTGCTGGTAGCTACAGCTACATTTAAACCTGTAAGAGAATTGAAGGTTAATACAACATATTAATACAATGAAACATAATATTGGCACCATGGCTGCTTTAGGCAGCTAAATCTTCCACTACTAAACATGAGACAAACATTTTAGAGAGGTGACTAAAGTCTACTCTTGACCTTTCTATATAAGGCAAAATTGTCCTTGTCTCTTTGGAGCCATGTCCATGAAGATGCAGGCATCATTTAAGTCTTTCATACAGTTTTCTGCAGTGTGCACTGTGGCCAGTTCTTCTTTCTAGCGACAAACACAGTCTGTCCAATTTCCTTAAAATGTATTCTGGCATGGGAGAAAGTTGTTTTGCTGCATACAGGTAACTCAACCCCTATACAACTGGGCTTGGATCTCTGCCCAGCAAACCGCAGTCTACAAGTTCAATACGCAGCCTCCAGTTCTCCCAACCCAACGAGGCCTCGGCCAGTCTCCGAGCCAGGCTCCCCCTCCTGTGAGCCAGCTGCTTCGCCTAGGGTCTCCCGGGGGCCTGGCCAGAGCATCCCCCAGCAAATCCCGGAAGCCGCTGCCCTCTCGCAGTGGCATGGACTCAAGCAGGTGGTTCAGGAGCTGGGCGGTGTTGTGACTCCAGCTTTGTTCCTCCTCCGCTTTTCTAGCAGTCTGCAGCTGGTAACATAACTGCTAATACCCCTGCCCCCCTTGTCTCAGCCCAGGCCAGTTGCTTGTCTCCCTTTAAACAATGGGAGTTTCGAAGAAAACTACCTGTGGGGAAATATGACTCTTTAGTCAGCCTGGGAAGATAATGGGTGCATAGGGATATTTCTTGCAAACAGAAAGCCTGGAGGCCACCTGAAATCAGTTCCAGATGCTTCAGAATCAGGATGAGGGAGGAAGGGAAAGACCAGGTTATGTCCTCTATGAGGATTCTAATAAATAATTGAAAACAGCAAGTCAAACAAAACATGTCACAGGCAGGGTTAGGGCCAGTAAATCTCTCCTCCCTGTGGAGCAAGCCCTTTGTGTCACAGGCAGGGTTAGGGCCAGTAAATCTCTCCTCCCTGTGGAGCTGTAAGCCCTTTGTGTCCACCAAAGAGATAAGAAAACCATAAATAACAGGTTCTTTGAAATTTACTACTTTGTTAATTTGCTAAGCAAACAGTTAACTTGAAAAGACTTCTCTCTTCCTTTTTAATAAGCAATCTTGAAACCTAGCCAGCCTTTATTTTAGCCTTTAAATCTATCCTAGAACTTCAAAATTTCAATTTGATACAGTGAATTTACAACCCAGGTAAGAGCAACTGATAGACAAAAATTTATATTAACTAAGTGGGCTGATTCCCCTTTAATAGTGAGCAAAAGACTCTGAGAAAAAAAATAATTCTTGCAGCTGCCAAGAGATTTTGCAGACTATTTCAGGGTCCAGCCCAAACGTTCAGCCAAGCATATCAAGAGAAAGCAGAATCAGCTAAGGCAAACACCCGTATTTACACTTTCTTAGTAGACTAGCCCAGGCTGGAGCTGCATCCAGTCCCCCTTCTCAGTAGTAAATTGGCTAGTCCCACACAAACTTTGTCCTGACCCCATGATGAGACAGACAAGGAAGGGGGTGACCTGTTTTCACAGATCCTCACTCAG
>NW_005353911.1:473-1414 GCF_000412655.1 Myotis brandtii | reverse complement strand
GTAATTATAATCCTTAAGAATTCAAACTTATAGAGCTGGGAACACTATGTGAATGAGGATAGAACACTTACAATTCTCAATAATAGACATTGGATTTGTAAGGAAATGGTTATGGAACAATGTAAATTCTAGTAAATGGAAACTTCAAATGAAACGGGCCTCGTAAGTACTCTGAAAACAAGTTCAAACAGGTGTGAAATGACGAGTGTACTGTTTACATTTTTAATTGCGATTCAAAAGATGGCTTTTCTAAACTACAGTAGTTATAATCCTTAAGAATTCAAACTTATACAGCTCAGAACACTATGAGAATGTGGTTAGTGCTCTTAGAATTCACAGTAATAGACACTGGAATTGCCCGAGATAGGTTATGGAACAGTTGAATTACAAGAATATAGAACCTTAATATAAAACGGGCAGCGTAAATACACTGAGAACAGGTTCAAACAGCTGTTAAATGACGAGAATACTGTTTACATTTTCAATTCGAATTCAATTAGATGGCTTTTCTAAATGAAAGTACCTATATTATCTAATAATTCTAGCTTATAGAGCTGAGAACACTATGTGAATGAGGTTAGAACTCTTAGAATTCTCAGTAATAGACATTGGAATTGTCAGGAAATGGTTGTGAAACACTGTATATACTTGTAAATAGAATCTTAATATAAAACGGGTAGCGTAAATACACTGAAAAGAGGATGAAACAGCTGTGAAATGACGAGTATACTTTTTTTCCTTTTTTAAATCCGGTTCAATAAGATGGCTTTTTAAAACTACATTAGTTATAATCCGTAAGAATTCAATCTTATACAGCTCAGAACACTATGGTAATGTGGTTAGTACTCTTAGAATTCACAGTAATAAACAGTGGAATTGCCCGGGTTCGGTAATGGAACAGTTGAATTACAAGTATATAGAACCTTAATATAATACTGGCA
>NW_005353911.1:0-315 GCF_000412655.1 Myotis brandtii | reverse complement strand
GAATGTGGTTAGTGCTCTTAGAATTCACAGTAATAGACATTGGAATTGCCCAAGATAGGTTATGGAAGAGTTGAATTACAAGAAATAGAACCTTAATATAAAATGTGTAGGATAAAAACACTGAAAAGAGGTTCAAACAGCTGTGAAATGACGAGTATTCTGTTTACATTTTTAACTTCGGTTCAATAAGATGGCTTTTCTAAACTAAGTAGTTATAATCCTTAAGAATTCAAACTTATACAGCTCAGAACAATATGTGAATGTGGTTAGTACTCTTCGAATTCACAGAAATTAACACTGGAATTGCCCGGGATC
>NW_005353910.1:658188-666014 GCF_000412655.1 Myotis brandtii | reverse complement strand
CTCCCAATTAAAAAGAATGCCACACATGGGTGTCAGAGCAGCCTGTTCTGTGCCTACACCCTTCCTACCAGTCTCAAAGAGCTTTTTTTTCTACTTCTCTAGTTGTAGGACTTCCATTCAGCCAGATTTCAGGTGGTCCGGAATGATGGTTGTTCTGTATTTTAGTTGTAATTTTGGTGTGGTTGTGGAAGCAGTGAGTGCATTTACCTACACCAAGATATTGCTGCATACTCTCTTTTAAAACCAGGCTTCATGATGGATCAGTGACCTCTGCCTCTTGATATTCACTCTATGTAGTTTCTTCCTCGATGAATAGAGCAGACCTCTGTAACTAATACAATATTGTAGAAATAATAGTCAGTGTATGACTTTCAGGACCAGGTCATAAAGGACATTGTGGCTTCTGCCTTATTCTGTCTTGCATCACTCATTCTTGGTGAAGCCAGTTGCCTTATCATGAGTTTTTAAGCAGTCCCAAGAAGAGGCCCACATGGTAAGGAACTGAGGCCTCCTTCCAACAGTCATGTGGGTGAGCTATATTGGAAGCAGATCCTTCAACCCCAGTCAAGGCTTATTGCAGCCAAGGACAACATCTAGACCACAGCCTCGTGAAAGACCCTAGTCCAGGAATACACAGCCAAACTATTCTTGAATTCCTAATTGATTAAAATTGTATGCAATGATAAATGTTTATTTTTATTTTAATCCATTAAATTTGGGATAATGCACCCTTAGAGTAAGCAATTCCACATTGGGTAAAAACCTCAAAATTTTGTGCATATGTGTGCACAAAAAGGCATGAAAAACATCCTATATAATAAAGAGGTAATGTGCAAATTGACCATCACTCCAACACACAAGATGGCTGCCCCCATGTAGACACATGATGGCTGCCACAAGATGGCCAGCAGGGAAGGGCAGTTGTGGGCAATCAGGCCAGCATGGGAGGGTAGTTGGGAGGGACCAGGCCTGCAAGGGAGGGCAATTGGGAGCGATTAGGCCTGCAGAGAAGGGCAGTCAGGGGGGGCCCAGGCTGGCAGGGGAGGGCAGTTGGGAGGTAAAAGGCCTTCAGGGGAGGACAGTTAGGGGGTACCAAGCTGGCAGGGAACAGGCGAACGGTTGGGAGCCAGCAGTCCTGGATTCTGAGAGGGATGTCCGACTGCCTGTTTAGACCTGATCCCACCGGAATAGGGCCTAAACAGGCATTTGGACATTCCTTGAGGGGTCCCAGATTGGAGAGGGTGCAGGCTGGACTGAGGGACACACACACACACACACACACACACACACACACCCATGCACAAATTTCATGCACTGGGCCTCTAGTTATTCATAACAAAATCAATTGTTCTTCAATATTAGACTATCAGAAAGAATGAAAAAAGTGAACTTCTGTTATAAACAACAAAGATTAATTCTCACAGGCATTGCATTGAGGAAAGGATGACAGATACATAAGAGTACAGTTGTATGATTCCATTTACTTGCTTTTCAATAGCAGATAGAAAATCTGTGAAGAAATCAGTTCCTCTTTGAGGGGCATATAACTGGGAGGAAGTATAACTGGAGGTGGACACTGGGTTGTGAGCAACATTCTATTTACTGGTCTGGTTGGTGGTCACACAGGTATGTTAATCTCAAAACCCATAAAACAGCTTAGATAGTGTTTGCATTTATGTTATGCTCCAATAAGTATTATTTTTATATTTTTTTCTATGAAACTCATCTTTTCATCCTTCATAGCACTTCAAAAAGTAAGTACTATGAATATGTATTTAATAGATAAGTTAGAGAAAAAGATATTTTAAATTATATAACAAGGGCCACTTTCTATTCAGTTTTTTAAAAATATTTTCAAATTATTCTTATTTGATTTCTCTAAACAAAATAATAAGCTGAATATGTATGTATATATAATATGCACAATTATGTAGATATATACACATGTATATATAATTTTAAATGTTAATTTTAAAAATTCACTCATGGTTTACCAAAAAAGGGTAGCAATTTTATTTTATAGTAAGAATTTTCCTACTTTAACAATTTAAAAAATTATATAGGTTATGTTTAAAGTGTACAAATAAACACATTTGTAGTTGCAATTTAAAAACTTTTAGAATATCTGATTTTTAAAGCCACTAACAGCTTCTTGGGGACAATTCAATAATTGAAGCTCAAATTAAAATGGAATTTTCTATTGATTTTTTTTTATGCAACTGTTTGACTCATGACTTAAAATGAAAGTAATTTACAAAGCTTAATGAATTTTTAGGTGTAACTCCAACTGTCTCAGCTTCCACTTACCACTAATTGGCATCCAAGTCTGCACAAGTTACTTAAACCAGTAAAATTAATGTCATTCTTTTCTTAAGTTATACACATATATAACAAGAAAAAAAATAAACAAATCTCAGATTAGAACAACTCTCTGAGCCTCAGGGAATACATTTTCTCCCACATTCTCTGCATTTCCTCTCCTTTCGAAAGAGAAGCTATGAATCTTATAAACTTGAAATTAATGTGCTCACATTATTCTACATATGAAAAACATCTATGATAATAAAAATTCAAATACATGAAGATTGCATTAGTATCATAAATCTGTTACATTTTAATTATGTTTACTTTAATGCTAAAGTTACATCTCTTCGGAGAGCACACACTTGCCTAGATTCATAAGCATTATGGCAGACTCATACATCACTTATAAACTGTCATGCACAATTATCATTTAATTATATAAACAATGAATCTTTGCTTATTCAAGAATTATGTGACCACAATCTACAATCATGTAGGATGACACCAATTTCCAGAGTTACTAAAGGAGATGTCTGCCTAACAGTATGGTAGGATAGTATGAAGCTGGGAAAATTCCTGGGCAAATGGAATGGGGAAACTGAGACAAGAAAATTCAAACAAAGACAAACAATTTGAACATTTTATAGCCAGATGGTGAATCACAAGACCTTATCTTCCCCTGACCAAGGACACTTGAGAGCAAATGGTCTATACCTCCCTACCCTAACCAGAGAATACATAGCTTAAATCACCCTGACCTGGGAAAATAGAGAACAAAGACCCAATTAATGTCATTTGTGTCCTCTAACCCAAGAACAGATGAAGTCAGGGAACAAATAACAAAAACCCCATTAAGACCTGAGATAAAAGTAAACAATAAAGCACCAATGATGCATCAGCATATTAACAAATGCACCTGGAAAGCAAAAGGATAAAAAGCCCTCAGGGCAAAGACTCAGTTTGGATCACTCTAGATCAGTGATGGCAAACCTTTTGAGCTCGGCGTGTCAGCATTTTGAAAAACCCTAACTTAACTCTGGTGCCATGTCACATATAGAAATTTTTTGATATTTGCTACCATAGTAAAACAAAGACATATTTTTTATATTTATTTTATATATTTAAATGCCATTTAACAAAGAAAAATCAACCAAAAAAATGAGTTCGCGTGTCACCTCTGACACGCGTGTCATAGGTTCGCCATCACTGCTCTAGATCATGCTCATGCCCCTTCCTGGGCATGAACTTTTTATTTCTTCCTTAAATCTAAGGGTCCCCAGAAGACTTGCAACCAGGCAGCTCGGCTAGGGCTCATACTAGGTCCTGTTTCCAAGACAGCCCCACCTCCATTTTTTCTGACTTCCCATTGAGCTAAAAGCAGTCCTGCCTTGTCTCACTTCTTTCCTATAACATACCTAGAGAAGCAGAGCACTGCCTAGGCTCTCTCCTGTTGCTGCTTCTACCTAAGACCTTCCTTTGTTTCACTGTCCCCAATCCTAGTAAACATAAAAGGAGGCTGAGCAAAGGAGGGTGTTCAGGGGGCAGGAGGGAAATATTTTAGGAGTAGTAAAAAACAACTGCAAAGGGTGACTGCTGGAAACATCATGGCATAATGGGGCATCTTCTAGCAGTCCGAGTGTATGAGAATTGAAAATGGAATAAAGTATCAATCTGGCAGAGGTAAGCAAAGTAGAAGAAACAAACACGGAGACAGGGGTGTAAAATGAACAGCACTTTGATAAGTGCAGACACAAAGGAATAAGTGAGATACTGTGTTTAAGGAGTAAAAGGAGGCTGAGCAAAGGAGGGTGTTCAGCGGGCAGGAGGGAAATATTTTAGGAGTAGTAAAAAACAACTTCAAAGGGTGAATGCTGGAAACATCATGGCATAATGAGGCATCTTCTAGCAGTCCCTCAAGGGAGTAGTGTTTGAACATCAGCTGTGACAGAGGAAGGGACAAGAGCATTAGGCATGGTCAATGCCATCAAAGACTTTATATGCCTCACTAGGGAGCCTGAACTATATCCCATAGAAAATGATAAGCCATTAAGACTAAGGAAAGCTTAAATTATAATTATATTTTTCAAAGATCCTCTCTTAGCTAGGTTTTCCACCCTGAGGAAGGACATGTGATAGATTTTTTTTTTAATTTTCAAGATGATCCTGGAGAGCCAGAGTGGCCTTCCTTGGAGACTAAGGCAGGAAATGAGGAATAAAGAACATAAAGATTTAGTATTGAGATCACTATTGCAGGCAATGTGAGCTTAGTTTTTCTAGACCTTCTGAGAAATGTACAAATGTTTCCCAGAATTATCTGCCTGAATGCTAGGAGGTAGGAACATGTGTTCCCTGGCTCCTGTGTGTTCATAATGGGTCAGGAGTTGCCCTTGGGAGTTTTAAGTCTTTCCCACTTCTGAGGTCCATTCACACTCCCACAATGAAGTCCCAGGGATAGCCATGGAGCAGAAGGAAAAGAACACATGTGTGCAATACTGTCAGGAGAGACCTTCTTTCCAGAGGATGAGAATAGGGACACCAAAGGCATGTAATATAGATCTTGGAGCACAAATTCTTTGATGGCTGAGTAGCAGCAAGCATAGTACCTTAGGATAGAAATGTGAGAGAAAATGGTAGATGCTAGGAAGAAGAGCAGCCTTCCTGTGTGTGTAACATGCAAATAGGCAAGCTTGGCATTTCTTTTTAGAAAAGTTCACCAAATGTTGCTTTTGGATGAGTACTTGGCCTTGGGTAATGTACATTGCAAATCCTAACAGAAAGCATTATTGTCCTTGACTGATATTTTAATTATTGTTTTAAAATTAAATTAA
Organism: Myotis brandtii; assembly: GCF_000412655.1. Lineage (NCBI taxonomy): Eukaryota > Metazoa > Chordata > Mammalia > Chiroptera > Vespertilionidae > Myotis > Myotis brandtii. Next base: position 660,882 of record NW_005353910.1, on the reverse strand, counting down.
ATTTATTGGGATAACATTGGTTACTAAGATTATATAGTTTTCAAATGTACTTTTCTAAGATACATAATCTGTATAATGTATTGTATGCCCACCACCCAAAGTCAAATCATCGTTCTCACCATATATTTGACCCCCTTTACCCTTTACTATCTCCCCACTCTCTTTTACTCTTGTAATCACCATATTGTGGATGGTGTCTATGAGTTTTTGTTTTTCTTGTTTATTCATTTGTTGCTTTCAGTTTTATATCCCATAAATGAGTGAAACCATGTGGTTCTTAACTTATTCTGTCTGACATATGTTGCTTATCATGACATTCTTGAGGTCCATCCATGTTGTTGCAAATGGCAGTATTTCACCTTTTCTTATGGCTAACTCAACACCAAACAACAACAACAAAATAAACCAATTAGAAAATGGACAGAAGTCCTGAACAGACACTTCTCCCAAGAAGACATACAAATGGCCAACATATAGATGAAAAGTTGTTCAACTTCACTAGCTATTAGGGAAATGCAAATCAAAATACAATGAGATACCATCTCACACCTGTCAGAATAGCCATTATCAACAAGACAAGAAATAACAAGTGTTGGAGAGATTGTGGAGAAAAAGAACACTCATTCACTGCTGGTGGGAATGTAAACTGGTATAGCCACTATGGAAAACAGTATGGAGGTTCCTAAACTAATTAAGAATAGCATTACCATATGATCCAGCAATCCCTCTTCTGGGTATCTACCTGAAAAATTTGAAAACATTTATTCACAAAGCTATGTGCACCCCTATGTTCTTTGTACCATTATTCACGATGCTCTCTGAAGAGATTTAAGTTTAGCATTAAAGTAAACATAATTAAAATGTAACTGATTTATGAAAAAAACCAAAGTGTTCTTCGATAGATGTTTGGATAAAGGAGATGTGGTGCATATAAACAATGGAATACTACTCAGCATTAAATATTTTTTAATGGAAGGAATTCAGGCACAAAAGTTGGCTGGTAACTAGTAAACCTTTAACATGGCAGTAATTCAAAAGTTTCCATTTACTTTACATTATAGCTCAGGACATAATTCTATATGTGCTAAAATTTTAGTAGTTTTAAAAGTTCTGTGTTTGATATTCCTGTTCATTTGTCATTAGTGTTATCCAAAGCAACAGTAGTTTCCTGTAATGAAGTGTTTACATCAGCATTTCTTACCACTCTGTGCAAGGCTTTTATATGGCACTGTAATTTATTTACTTTTATGGTTCATTTCTTTTATTTCATAAACATCAATATGGAAAATCCTTCAAAATTTGACAGAAAGCCATTCAAACACAGAAGGACATGTTAGTCTTTTGATGGTGAATATGTTTTTAATTTGAGATAGAGTTTTGATAAGAATCTTCACTGTGCAGATTTTAAAAATGAAACACAGCCAAGGTAATCTGGACATCTCAAAAATAAAATGCTTCTATAGAGACAAGGAGTTTCATGAGACTTGATCTAAAGTGATTTTATTTAAAAATTAATGACTCCTGGTAAAATTCTGTAACATTCATCTTATAAGAACACAATAGAAAATGCCTATGAAATTTCAAATGGAACTGCTTATCTTTTTTATTTAAAATAAGTCAATGACAGAGTTAAGTGAGATATTGACATTTGGAAAGTATTCTTTTCATTTGCTTTCTCTATTTCATTTAACATGAAATTGCTTTGTAAAATGATATTAGGAATATGTAAACTCTCTAAAAGTGCCAATGTTATAAATTTGGTAAACTGAAAATTTCAGCAATGAATTGCCCTCTTAATCTAGAGTACTAAATTAAATATTTTTATCCAATAGTCATTTATATTTGAACATTTATGTAGTTAGGAAGAAATACTAGGTATTGTCTACATGTTATACATATTCAATAGAAAAATCTAGACACAAAGCTCCATAATAATTCATAGAAGATATAAACATTACTAAATGATTCTCACCTTATAAAGCTATCACTTATACTACAGTTGCCATCAATATAAGTCCATTGAGCACCAATTATTCCTACCTTATTTTAAAAATAGATTCTGGGCCCAGCCAGCTTGGCTCAGTGGTTGTGCGTTGACCTATGAACCAGGAGGCCATGGTTCAATTTCCGGTAGGGGCACATACCCAGGTTACAGGCTCAATCCCCAGTGTGGGGCATGCAGGAGGCAGCCAATCAATTATTCTCTCTCATCAATGATGTTTCTATCTCATCATTGATGTTTCTATCTCTCTCTCCCTCTCCCTTCCTCTCTGAAATCAATAAAAAATTTAAAAAAAATACACTCTGGAAAAATAAAATAAAATGTGATTATATCAACAGTGTAGTATTTACATTTACTATACTAATTATCTCCTAAGAACCAAGAAGTAAAGATAATATAGTAAAAGTAAAAAAAAAAAAAATCCACAAACACCGTCTTTAACAATCTAAGAATCAGAATATCCCACAAAATCCTAGAATAAACCTAAGTATGGCCAAACCACAAATATCAGCAGGTCTTGCACACAATCAGTAGCTCTGTGGTGGGAGCACCTCAAAGAGGAGGAAAGCACTCAAACTCAGTGTCCAGATGGTTTATCTCAAGACATGAGTGCAAATCAAAAATGGATGGTGGCTCCCAAGGGGCAGAGCTGTAAGTAATGTACCCAGCTATTTTGGTAGGAAAAAAAGCAG
>NW_005353910.1:644705-658116 GCF_000412655.1 Myotis brandtii | reverse complement strand
ATAGCCAATGGCCTGGTCATCTGCTGGAGAGTTCAAAGGAAAAGGACTGGGTGATTGGTGACAAAGAAATTAGGGATATAGGCATGTGAATAGATTAAAGAGAGTGAGCATAAAAAGTAAAATTTTCACACCACCTCTTAGCAGACACCATAAAAGAATCACTGAACAATCAGGTCAATAAAATGGTCTGCCTGGGTGATATCACCCAACACTTGTCATTAGCCACCCCGGAACTGGCATTATTGACGGTCAAATGAATGGAGTGGCCATAGTGGCAGAGATAGAAGCTACACAAGGATCCAACATTATAGACTCCTATTTAAAAGTCACATCTAGCCACATCTGACTCTGAATAATGAACTGTAAGTAATGAGACTGATTTTGAGCCTCTAATATGACACAATTCCTTCAGAAGATTAATTGGCCACTTGGAAATAAATCCCCCCAAAATAAAAAAATAAATAAAATAAATACCATGTTGGTGAAATGTGTAGGGACCCATTGATCTGGGGCATGTGGAGATATTTCTTCAAAAGGAAAAAGATAAGTTCCTGAATCAGGACACTTAGAAAAAGGCACAATATGTAATGACCTTCTTTGGAATTTGGGGTCATATATACCTCTTTTGGGCATCCTATATAATAAAGAAGTAAAATGCAGATTGACCATCACTCCAACACACAAGAAGGCCGCCCCCATGTGGACACAAGATGGCCACCACAAGATGGCTGGCAAGAGATGGCAGTTGTGGGCGATCAGGCCAGCAGGGAAGGGCAGTTGGGAGGGACCAGGCCTGCAGGGGAGGGCAGTTGGGAGTGACCAGGCCAGCACAGGAGGGCAGTTAGGGGGGACCCAGGCCTACAGGGGAGGGCAGTTGGGAGTGACCAGGCCAGCACAGGAGGGCAGTTGAGGGGGACCCAGGCCTACAGGGGAGGGCAGTTGGGGGAGATCAGGCTGGCAGGGGAGTGGTTAGGGGGTGATCAGGCTGGCAAGCAGAAGCGGTTAGGGGCAATCAGGCAGGCAGGCAGCGGTTGGGAGTCAGCAGTCCCGGATTGTGAGAGGGATGTGCCTAAACAGACAGTTGGACATCCCTCGAGGGGTCCCTGATTGGAAAGGGTGCAGGCTGGGCTGAGGGACAACCCCCCCCCCCCCCCCCGCATGAATTTCGTGCACCAGGCCTCTAGTGCTATGATAAAATGACAAAAAAAAAAGTGGTCAGTTTTGAGTAGCTTTCAGAATAGGAGAAAAATATGCAGTAGGTCCAGGCTGCCATGAATGCTACTCTGCCACTTGGACCATTAAATCTGCTGGTTCCTGTACTGTCTGTGGCAGATATAGATGATATATGGATTATTTTATAGGCATGTATGGGTGACCTCAGGCCTTTGGAGAAAATCTGTACAGTCATCTACAGATAATGATTCTTTTGGAAAAAGCAGCTTTAGGCTTACTACATGGTTTAGTAGAAACAGAACTCTTGACCATAGCTCAACATGTTATCGTGTAACCTGGGACAATCATTATGAATTGGGTATTATCTGACCTACCAAGTCAGTTGAGTCTGCACAGTTGTATTCCATCATCAAATGGAAGTGTTATATGTGAGACAATCTTGAGAAAGTTCTAAAAACATAAATAAGTTTCACGAATAAATGGTAGCAATGCCAAGGGTCCATGCTTATGCTCTAAGCCCCTGCCTCTTAACCTGTGTCTAGTTCTCAAGGGGAATTTCCTATGACCAATGATTCCAGAAGAAGAGATCTAAGCCTGGCAGTATATCTAGCACTATAATCCCACCAGAGTGTACCTGAAAAGCAGTCCTAATGGAAAATTCTCCAAGTTTGGATTAGCAATTTGATCTCTGTACTTCCTTAATATTCTGTGCATGTATGATCATCTTTTTTTTTTGCTTGTCTCATCCTTTTTATATTGATGAAAACTCAAGGTTAGAAATTTCATCTTACTTCCTATATCCATAGTGCCTAGAATAGTGTTTGGCACATGACAGGATATCAATAAAAGTTTGTTGAATGAAGAAATTAATGAATATTTAAAGCACCAGTCAACTGCTTGGAAAATCAATTTGCTTTACATCTTACTTTATAAATTTCTTTAACAAAAACACATTAAAACAATATTTATATATTTGGGACAACACAATAAAAGTATTGACTACTAATTCCTAGAATAGCCTCCTATTATAACACAAAGCATCTATGATATTAAAGTACTGTGATAAATTAGAATAACAAAAATAACATGTCTATATACAAAATCTGAGGGTTTTTAATATACTGGAGCATCAGTGGCAATTTTAATTCTAACTTAGGATAAAGATAATAATTAATTGACTTAAAATTAACCATATGGTTATTAACAAAAAGATACAAAACTTTTCCTTGACTTTAAATTGCTCTTGTGATGTATTGTCTTGATTTCTTAAAGTAGCTCTTTTGTGTATCAAAGAGCACAAACATAAAAAGGTATAGAGAAACCCAAGACTAAACTCCCCCAAATTCCAAACTTTTATACCACACCCCACAAATTGTGTTATTCAAGGTCAAATTATTTATAAAGAAGAAAGCTGCTGCAAGCAATTTTTAAAGGTATAAATTAGTTAACATGTGCTGTGTTAATAACATCTAAAAATATTTCAAACATTTTTTCCATTAGCACTTAAACATCTGTTGCTATTTGCAAAGATTCTCTTGTATTTCACAAAAAATTAAATGATGGTTTCCTTGAAAAGTCTTGAATATGACAATAGACTACTCTAAATATAATTACCTAAAATGTTAACTTTGGTATTAAAAAATATTTTGGTATTTGTAGGTTTTATCTTCTTGACATCAATAAGCATTCTTAAAAGGCCTACAAGTACTGCGGTGTTTACCTATGCCGCCATCTTGGTCTCCGCAATAAGCATTCTTAAAAGGCCTACAAGTCAAAGGCAAAGACTATCAATAAAAAATTATTTGAGATTTAATATTAATATCAACCATCCACAGAGTGACCAAAACACTTATGTAGCACTAATGCCATAAGCAGAGCCTTTCAAAGAGTTATGTGGCAATATGTAACTATAGATAAATCATTGCTTATATTCTCAATGTCTGTTGATTGCAAAATAATTTAGTAAGATACCATCTACAATGGCAAAACAATGGATTGTTACAGTTAATCATTATAATGAACTAGAGGCCCGGTGCATAGATTCATGCACTGGGAGACGGGGGACGGGGAGGGATTCCTCAGCCTGGTGGGCACCATCTTGCAAGGCCAGGTCTGCATGGATCAGGCCTAAACCAGCAGTGGGACATCCCCTGAGGGATGTAGCAGCATGCCAAGCAGCAGATGGCCAGGGAGGAGCCCGAGTCAGTGCTGCGCCACTTGCGCTCATCCCAGCACATTGCACCTGCTGCCGCCACCTGGTAATGTTGCCACGGAGTCAGGAGAGACTACCGCTGCAGCAGCTGCACTTGCCAGCCGTTAGCCCGGCTTCTGGCCCGAGCAGCGCTCCCCCTGTGGGAGTGCACTGACTACCAGGGGACAGCTCCTGCATTGACTGTCTGCCCCCTGGTGGTCACTGCGCATCATAGCAACTGGTCAACCGGTCATTCCTGTTGTTTGGTCTTAACAGTCGCTTAGGCTTTTATATATATAGATAATTAATTTATTCTTCAAGCAGCTCCTCAATATCTGCTAATGTCCGGCACTGTGCTAAATAAGTGGAGATAGAGAGAATGAGAGAGAGAGAGAAAGAGAGAGAGAGAGAGAGATTGAAAGAGACAGAGATTTTTAGATTTAGGACTGGATTTGATGAGATAATTCCCATATTCACAGCTTGAAAAGCCGGGTGAATGGTGATGCCATTTACTGAAATACCAATTATTAGAGAGAGATGGATCTGGATGGAGAGAGATGATTCGGATGTGATCACTGCCTAAGGAAACTCAGTATTTGCAGACCAATAGGCAAACAAAAGAATTTTGGAGAGAAGAACATAAATATCAACTTAGCCAATAAAGGTAAGTATTCAGTGAAATTGAAATAAAAGTAACTATGTCATAATGGAGAGAAATCTATGTCACATTAAAAAAATATATATGTATGTATTTTTCTAAAGTTAGTCATTAATCAATTATGTAACAAGAATAACCAATGTTAACAGTATATTCTTTTGTTGGGAGTAACCTTCCTGTTTCTGCAACAGGCATACTTAAAAGTCATGGGAATAGCACATCTCTGTGGTGTTGAGAAGCTCTTGAAAGACCAATGCTCTTTTTAGGAACCCTAGACCCTGAATTTCAGCCTTTAAAGCTATATTCCTCTTGGGCAAACTTTTTTTTTCAAGTAAACTCTTATAAACTATATACACAGGGAAGAGGGTGGAGAAAAATAGGAACCTTACAAATTTTCTTTCATCTTCCTTATTCCTTTCATCCTTTTTTTCTTCTTTCTTTCTTTCTTTCTTTCTTTCTTTCTTTCTTTCTTTCTTTCTTTCTTTCTTTCTTTCTTTCTTTCTTCTTTTTTTGAGGTATATATCAACTTTTTTTTTTCTCACTGTAGAATACAAGAGCAGGCCCCAACCATAACAAAGTAGTTCATTAGTGGTGAAAAGAACTAGACTCCTAGTTTTGTGTGTTATTATTAATGGCAGTATTCTAACCTTCTATGGACGATATAATACCTTTGTACCATTTTGGGGGTTTCAATTTGAAGAAACTATTGATTCAGGCCTTATATTGAAGTTTTAGTATAAATTTTCAAGCTTGGGTTGCTTCATATTTTGTGTAAATTCTACCCAGAAGTTGGCATCATGTGTCTGATTTGTGGAAATTAGGTTAGTTTCTTATTTTCTTGTACCTATATGGAAGCATTAGAAAAGCTGATTTGGTGTTTAGCAGGCAGAAATTATTTTGAACTCGGGATATTGATTTGATTCCGTATGCTAGCAATTTCAATTGTATTGTTCAGATTGTCCATATTCTTATGATTTTTTTCTCTTAAAATCTCCCATTGAATGTCTGACACACAGAATTTATAAGTATAGTGGTATTGGTATACTGAACTGTCATAATTTATTATACAGCGAAAATAACTACCATGAGCACCAATTTGAAGATGGTGTAACCTACACGACAGTATCTAGGAGGCTTTCTCTCATCAGTACTGGAGTACCTAAGGTGGAGATTTAGCATATATTTTCAGAAAAAAATTATGGAAATAGTTATGAAAAAAATCAGTTTTTATGGATGCTTTACATTTATTTTTTATTTAAAATTGTATTTCTTTTGGACTGTATGTGGCAGAGTGTGAGGGGAAGCATGCATATGTAAACTTTAGTGCCAGAAAAAGTATTAATCCATTTTAGAATATAGCAGGTAAGAGGATGACAAATGGATGGATCTGGAGTAAATGTGTTGCAGATAAAAGCAATGGATGAACAAACACAAAGTTCAGGATTTTGGAAAACAAATGAATAAAAATATCAGCATTGGAATCTTGGCTGAATGACAACCAAGGATTTGGTTAAATATGGCGGTGACTAGGTGGTGGCAATGAGGACAGAAGATGTGAAGGTCACATGTCTCAAAGGAACAAAGTTTTTTTGAGCAAAACAGCAATGTCCTAGAAATACCACTGTGCTTGTAGAAAAATGCTGATACCACTTCCTTACCCTAGTTAGTATGAGGTACTGGGGAAATGAGCACCATCTGCTTAAGACAGATGCAGTGGAAATAGTGTTCTTCAAAGAGAGCATATTTTCAGTTAAGGGCAAGAGGTAGCAGAGTTGGTTACCAAAATCATAAACCTAGAAGATACAGTGGTAATGTTTGAAAGATTAAGAGAGTAGTGAGAGTTTGAGTCAAAGGAAAAGAAGCTTGAAATTATGGTGATGAGAATATAGCACAGAAGAAAAAAAATAGTTATAGCATGATGGGCTTAATTAACTAGACCAGCAATCTTCAACCTTTCTCATCTCATGGCATGCATCAACTAATTACTAAAATTTTGTGGCACACCAAAAATATATTTTTTGCCAATCTCACAAAAAAATAGGTAGAATTTTGATTCATTCATACCAGATGGCTATTGTTGTGTTGTCTGTTGTCATTTTTTAAAATTTGACAATTTAAGGAAGAAGAGGTAGTGCACCCCAACTAAACAGTCAGGTATTACATGTTTTACAAATCTTTGTGGTACACTGGTTAAAAATCTCTGGACTAGACAGTTGCCAAATTTCTGGTCAGTGGATAAAGTTGAGGACTTGCAGGAAGTCAGTTAGGGTCTGGATAACTTGTAGTTGTAAGTCCTAGAATAGACATGGTGAAACCATAAGATAAATATGATGCCAGGGTGTGATCACAGGTTGAAAGAGAAGTTGCCTATGTTGAACGGTGAGATGTTAGGTTCTTGGATAAATCTTCATTGCTAATTATATCTTTTATGAATATAAGGTTATTATCTTTGCCTTGAGAGCTTTGTTTGGACTCTTTTTTTCTTTTGTTAGTATCACTAGTAGCTCAGTGCACAAAATTTGTGCATGGAGGAGGGTTCCCTCAGCCAAGCCAGCACCCTATCCAATCAGGGACCCCTTGGGAGATGTCTGACTGTTGTCAGTCAGACATCCCTCTCACAATCTGGGACCACTGGCTCCTAACCACTCACCTGCTTGCCTGCCTGATCACCCCTAACTGCCTCTGCCTGCATGCCTGATTGCCCCTAACCCCTCTGCCAGCCTGCCTAATTGCCTCTAACTGCCTCTGCCTTCCTGATCACCCCTAATTGCCCTCCTCTGCCAGCCTGATCTCACCCCCAACTGCCCTCCCCTGCCAGCCTGGTTGATCCCAACTGCCCTTCCCTGCCAGCCTGATCACCCCTGACAGCCTCTGCCTCAGCCCCCACCGCCATGGCTTTGTCCAGAAGGAAGCCAGATGTCCAGAAGATGGCCAATCAACCCGGTCTAATTAGCATATTACCCTTTAATTAGTATAGATTATATCTTGCATGTATTGCTTACTTTTAAATAATGCCCAATTTTTACATTTCATATTCATAAAGCTTTCATTTTGACATGGCTAATGTAAACTTCAAATGATTTTAATCAATTAGAAAGTTTTCTTTTTATGTCAGGTTGAATTTCATTTTCATTTATCTTTTTAAATAGATATTTAGCTTTAAATTATGCCATCATGATTTCTTCCATATATATATATATTTACATATTCTTGATATTTCCTTTGGCTTTTTTTACTTATTTGTCCTTATCTCCTCTACTGCTTTGGAAAGTATACATTTGTATTATATCTACTAAAAGTTTGATTAAATTTCTCTAAAAATATTGTATGAACAATCTTTCTTATAAAATGAGTTAATATATGAAGAAACACATGGAATGATTGATAATTAACATTAAATATACTTTTGCTAGATAACAGTAAATATAACTAGAATAAAGTATAAAAAGTTTGGTTTTTAGCTCTTCTTTATTTCAATAATTAGTTGACAGCAATGTTCATTTCTTCTTTTCCCTCATTCAGTTTTAAATATTTATTAAAACAATGAATTTTTAAATTGTATTATAAATTATGTTCCTGAAGATCTTCTGAACTTTGAATGTATGCTTATTGTAATCAGAGTTTATGCCATGGTGTCCTTATCATCCTGGGTTTTTTAATTTACTTGATCAGTTATTTGGAGTAAATTTTCAAGTTTGTGGGTTTTTAATAATAAGAATGATATGCAGATGGCATATTTTTCTGAGCCAATAAAAGTTTGAGTCTCTGTTTTCTTCATACAGAAAGAACTACTAGCTGCATATAAAAGTCATCAATGACAAAAACTAATTTCCCTCAAAAATGGATGTGTTTTCTTCTAGTATTTAATAGTGATGAAAATCAGAGTATGCACTTAAACATTATGTTTTATACTTTCTAAATTATCAATGTAACTAACTTTTTTTTTGGCTGAAAATGTCTTGATGTTAATATATTTCCCATTGTTTAACCTTGAAGATATTATTTGCTTTTGATTTGCATTGTCAGGTCTTATGTCAAATAAACTTTCTTTCACTATTGCTTCTGATTGAGTGCTTGTTCAGTACTTCATTCAAAAATGCCCAAAACCAGTGTTAGCATTCCAATCTAAAGTTCCCATAGTTATTATCTTCTCTCTCATAATTTTAATATTCTTTTTTCTTTCTACAGCATTTTCGAAAAATTTCCCAAATTTGCATTTCATGTTACTAATCCACAGGCACTCCTAATAAGTTGATTTTTACAAGGTCCAGTGCCGATTTATTTCTGCTATGACATTTTAGTATTTTTTTAAATACTTTCCTATCTCATCCATTTCCCTTCTGTATAACATTTAGTTGCCCTTTTAGTTCAAGCCATTCTTTCTTTATGACTTTGTTCCTAATCCATGGAGTTCCATAACCTCATATATTATTCTGAGGTCAAATAATTTTCTAAAAATTTCTCTGTCTTACAAATGAAACTATTTTAAGAGGAATTATGTACCTCCAAGTAATCCTCTCTCTGTTCTGTAGAAATTTTCCATTGGCCCTTCCAAAACAATCTCTATATGTCCTTAGACAATGTGGAATTGGGATAAACTTGGTATTTGTCAACAGACAGGGTAGTGAATTGTTTTCATCTCACTCTCTGTCTATTGATGTGGCTGCTAAATGCCATTTACAGACTTCAAGTGGAGAACAATTAAGATGTATATCTCCAGCCCTGGCCGGGTAGCACCGTTTGTTAGAGCATCATCCAGGAACAACAAAAAGTTGCTGGTTCAATTTCAGCACACACCTAGGTTTCAGGTTCCGTCCCTGGTCAGGGCCCGTGTGGGAGGCAACTCTATGTTTCTCTCTCTCTCTCTCTTCCTTTCTCTCTTTTTCACACTCTCTTCCTCTCTAAAATCAATAAACATATCCTCAAGTGAGGATTTTGAAAAATGTGTACCTCCAAGTTTCCATTAACCTTCCACCCAGGGTAAGCCTGCTCTTTGGTAGTCCTATCTTCTTTTCCTCACAACAGGATTATCTAGTAGTCTTGAACGATTATAAATCTTCGTGGTCAGTGCAACCAGAGCTTTCATGTGTCTGCCTCTGCCTACAGTTCTTATTCAATACCCAGTAAATATTCCACAAATATTTAATTGTAGCTATATTTAATTACTACAAATATTTGATGTACCAAGTGTTCTGCTTGGTACTGACATATAGCAGTGATCAAAACAGAAACAGAGCTTAGCATGTCTCTATCCCAATGGGACTTACTGATCAAATAGAGAAACAGACAATCAAATAATCACAAGTGCAAAGACAATTAATAAAAAGTTCTGATGAATGTCATTTAATCATTAGTCAACAAATATTCATAGAGTGCCTTCTTCGAGCCAACCAGTATCCCAGATTCTCTTGATAGATCGGTGCATAAAGAAAAATTTCCTGCTACCATTAAGTATATTTTCTTCTAATTACTAACTCATTGTCAAGAGAAGACATAAAAATGGATCTGACCTAATATAGCCTTCAGCAAAGGCTTCTCTGAGGATATGACATTTGCACAGAGATATAAAGGATCAGTATGAATCAACCTACTGAAACTTTCCTTTAATATATTTTATTGATTTCAGAGAGAGAGATAGAAACATCAATGATGAGAGAGTATCTTTGATCGGCTGTGTCCTGCATGTTCTCTACCCGGCCATGTGTCCTTGACCGGAATCAAACCTGGGACCCTTCAGTCTGCAGTCTGACACTCTATCCACTGAGCCAAACCAGCTAGGGCAACACACTGAATCTTTAAAAGTGAATGGGTGAGGGGACAAATATTTCAAGCAGAAGAAAAGGCAAATGCAAAGGTCCTGAGGCAGATTTGGATCAGAAAGCTATAAAGCAATTTTTTTAATCCACTAAAAGCATCTCTTAATTATTTTCTCCCTGATTAGTTTTCTATAAATAGTCCTTTTCAACATTGTTAAAGGCATTTCTTAAAGAATATTTTCATAAAAACTTTAGTGAAATCTATTAGGTTTTTCTAGCCAGACACATTTAAAACCAGGGATACTAAGCCCCGCTGTAATAGTAATTTCGGTTGCTTCACATTCCACCTCTCAGCCAGCTGCCAGTCAACTCAGCCTATTGTCTCAGATGGTTGTTTTATCTCATCTTTGAATTTGTTTCATAGATCCTATGTTGTACTGAGAGCAAGAATCAGAGACTGTGTTAAATTGATTTGTGTTTCCTAATACAAATCTACAAATAAATGTTTTTATTCTTTCTCTTTAGTATTATTATAAGCATCTCATTCTTTGAGATTGCAGAATTTTTTTCATGGATCCCATATAAGGTGCACCAGCTCAATTCCTAAGTATTTACTAGTAGAAAAAACAACAGCAAGTAATTCAAATGAAGTTGAATAATTTAGGACCGGGGTATCGGATTCTCTTGGAAGGTGAATTTCAGTCTAGCCCCTAAACCCATACGATGAGCTAGCGTAAGACAAAAAAAAGCAAGGTAAAGAGCATGTTTCCCCAGTGAATTGGAGTAAAGTATTTTACAGTGGTTTTAACAATTATATATATATAATTTGTGTGTGTTTGCATATATATTTGCATACACATGCATATTGGGAAAATATTGTATATGTTTATACTTGTCAAGTTGTTATAATAACTCTAGGCACTAGAATGAGGTACTTAAGAATTCACCTCGCCCTGGCCAGTTTGTCTCAGTGGATGGAGCATTGACCTGTGGACTGAGGGGTCCCAGGTTCAATTCCGGTCAGACATGTACCTTGGTTGCAGGCACATCCCCAGTAGGGGGTGTGCTGGAGGCAGCTGATAGATGTTTCTCTCTCATCGATGTTTCTAGCTCTCTATCCCTCTCCCTTCCTCTCTGTAAAGATCAATAAAATATATTTTAAAAAAAGAATTCACCGCATTTGACATCACATGCAGTAAGCCATGTCAAATCATTTTTAACAAAAACAGTAAGAAGTAATAAATGCACATAATAAAATGTATGCATATAAAGATATCTATAGTGGAACAAGTTTGAGTCTTTTCAATCTAATGAACCTAGAAAGACCATCTCTAAGTCATCCCTATCCAAACACTCTAATCAGTGCTCTAAAAGCTAATATTATGACAAGTATTCTTATTTCCTATGTACTTTGAATACCAAATCTTTAATATAAAAAAGTCTTCCAGTCACTGGAAAGTTAACGTTATTACATGTATTTGCTTTCTCTCCATTTCCAATAGTTTTGATTAATGTAAATCAATCTCCAAAATTTGTAATTTTGAAAGAGCATAGTCGTCAGCACTTGAAAAATTAAAGATAAAACTCTAGGTCATGATGACCTCACAGAGGAACTGCACCTAGGAGGGCAAGGCAGCCTTTCTGTATGTCATCCTTTTAGTTATAATACCTGGAACCACAGCCAACTTACACATCAGATGGAAGTTGCAGCTCCCGATGCAGTCACAAGCCTTTAACTCCGAGATATCTCTCCCTTTAAAATTACCATGAAAATCGAAGTGCCACTTTACAGAATTAATTGATAATACATCCAAGAACCCATCTAAAAAAATCTTTAAAAAGAAAGACTATTTTTGAATCTATGTGCATTCTTTAAGTCAATCTGTTAATAAATAGAACACCACCAATCAGTAATTTCAATTAGTAAAGAGATACTAAGCTCAAAATAATAGAGTCCCACACCATAAAATTTTAGGAATGGTGGAGTGATATAGATTTCTAAAAAAGTTTTTAATGAATTTTGGGAAAAGCAGGTCTCAAGCCATGCAGCAGTCTTAGGTACCCTAATATCTAGGGGGAAGATGGATAGAAAATTTCCATCCATATACAGCGGCCATTGGAGTAGGTAAGATATGGAAGTTTCCAAACAATCATATTAAAATTATTATCATTTATTTTAATACATGAAAGTCTGGGGATTCTACCTTTAGATATATAATATTAATTTATAGGGGATGCAATAAGCCATGTTTTTAGTGCCTAAAGAATATTAGGAGTGCTTGACTGACATGAGGCTGGACTTTTTCTCATTATGATAGAATCCTTGGCTTATTCAATCATGTTCCCAGGAGTTCAGAAGTATATGCTTTGCCGTAACAGGTTTGGCTCAGTGGATAGAGCGTCAGCCTGTGGACTGAAGGGTGCCAGATTCGATTCTGGTCAAGGGCTTGTACCTTGGTTGCGGGCACATCCCCAGTAGGGAGTGTGCAAGAGGCAGCTGATCGATGTTTCTCTCTCATTGATGTTTCTAATTCTCTACCCTTCTCCCCTCCTCTCTATAAAAAAATCAATAAAATATATTTTTTATAAAAAGAAGTATATGCTTTATGGGTCACTGTAAATTCTCAAGGAGTCCATCACCACCAAAGCAGTATTACATGAAATGTCAAAGGGTATTCTTTAATAAGAGGAGGAGGAGGAGGAGGAGGAGGAAGAAGAAGAAGAAGAAGAAGAAGAAGAAGAAGAAGAAGAAGAAGAAGAAAATATAAACAATAAAATGGCAATAAATACATATCTATCAACAATTAAATCTAAAAATGAAAATAAATAAACAAGGGATCTAATGAATAAAATAAACTAATGAATAAAATAGAATCAGAAGCATGGAAATATGGAAAAGACTGATGAATCCCAGAGGGAAGGGGGCAGGTTAATTAGAAGATATTAAGCAAAGATTTATATGTATACTAGGGTCCCAGTGCATGAATTTGTGCACCTTGAAAGGAACCGTAGGCCACAAGGCTGCAGTGGGCACAGAGGCGGGTCTCGGCCCATCCTTTGCACCCCACCCAGCCCCTCCCGCCACGGCCCCCAGTCCCCTGTTGGCCTGCAGCCCCACTCCCACCACCGCTGCTCACACGCGCTGGCAGTGCGGAGCAATTGGGGCCAGCGCCAGCAGTGGGTATGAGTGGGGCCAGCACTGGCACTGTCAGAGGGTGTGAGTGGCTGCTGCCCTGATCACCCCTCAGGATTAGGGGGAAGTGGAGAAGCCCTCAGGGGTGATCGGGGCCGGCAGCTGCCGCTCACACCCACTGATGGTGCTGAGAGATCGAGACCAGTGCTGGGTGCCAATAGCAGGTGCAACTGTCGGCTCCAGCGCTAGCTGCAGGTGCAAGTGGGGTTAGTGCAGGCAGCAGGTGCGGGCAGCAGCTCCGGAACTGGAGCAGGTGTGAGTACCTGGCGGGATTGCGGCATGTGGGAGCAAAGAATTTTCAGTAACCACAAGAGGCTTGCTCCGATGACAGCGACCAGCCTTGGCCTGGCGCAGGGGCTCACCTGCTCCACCATCCTGCCGCAGCCGATGCCTGCCATGTTCCGCGCTCTACTGCCTGCTGCCAATGCTCACCATGTTCC
>NW_005353910.1:642511-643897 GCF_000412655.1 Myotis brandtii | reverse complement strand
CCGCTCACACCCACTGATGGTGCTGAGAGATCGAGACCAGTGCTGGGTGCCAATAGCAGGTGCAACTGTCGGCTCCAGCGCTAGCTGCAGGTGCAAGTGGGGTTAGTGCAGGCAGCAGGTGCGGGCAGCAGCTCCGGAACTGGAGCAGGTGTGAGTACCTGGCGGGATTGCGGCATGTGGGAGCAAAGAATTTTCAGTAACCACAAGAGGCTTGCTCCGATGACAGCGACCAGCCTTGGCCTGGCGCAGGGGCTCACCTGCTCCACCATCCTGCCGCAGCCGATGCCTGCCATGTTCCGCGCTCTACTGCCTGCTGCCAATGCTCACCATGTTCCGTGCATGCCCCTTGTGGTCAGTGCACATCATAGTGCCGGGTTGTTCAGTTGTTCTGCTGTTTAGTCTATTTGCATATTATGGTTTTATACCCATCCTTTGCACCCCACCCAGCCCCTCCCGCCACGGCCCCCAGTCCCCTGTTGGCCTGCAGCCCCACTCCCACCACCGCTGCTCACACGCGCTGGCAGTGCGGAGCAATTGGGGCCAGCGCCAGCAGTGGGTATGAGTGGGGCCAGCACTGGCACTGTCAGAGGGTGTGAGTGGCTGCTGCCCTGATCACCCCTCAGGATTAGGGGGAAGTGGAGAAGCCCTCAGGGGTGATCGGGGCTGGCAGCTGCCGCTCACACCCACTGATGGTGCTGAGAGATCGAGACCAGTGCTGGGTGCCAATAGCAGGTGCAACTGTCGGCTCCAGCGCTAGCTGCAGGTGCAAGTGGGGTTAGTGCAGGCAGCAGGTGCGGGCAGCAGCTCCGGAACTGGAGCAGGTGTGAGTACCTGGCGGGATTGCGGCATGTGGGAGCAAAGAATTTTCAGTAACCACAAGAGGCTTGCTCCGATGACAGCGACCAGCCTTGGCCTGGCGCAGGGGCTCACCTGCTCCACCATCCTGCCGCAGCCGATGCCTGCCATGTTCCGCGCTCTACTGCCTGCTGCCAATGCTCACCATGTTCCATGCATGCCCCCTTGTGGTCAGTGCACGTCATAGTGCCGGGTTGTTCAGTTGTTCTGCTGTTTAGTCTATTTGCATATTAGGGTTTTATATAAATATATAGACTAAAGGCCTGGTGCATGAAAATTCGTGCACTGGGGGCATCCCTCAGCCCAGCCTGCCCCCTCTCACAGTCTGGGATCCCTCAGGGGATGTCCTACTGACGGCGGGAGGCAACCAGCTGATCAGAGGATAGCGCCGTCCCCATCACCACACTGCTGCTGCCACTGCCAGCCACCGGGGCTCACAGCTGCCTGAGCCCACAGCTGCCTGAGCCCTGGGCCTCGCAGCCACTGCCATGGCTGCCTGCCTTCAGCCCTTGCAGCCACTGCAGCTTTGTC
>NW_005353910.1:631099-641536 GCF_000412655.1 Myotis brandtii | reverse complement strand
TCATAGTGCCGGGTTGTTCAGTTGTTCTGCTGTTTAGTCTATTTGCATATTATGGTTTTATATAAATATATAGACTAAAGGCCTGGTGCATGAAAATTCGTGCACTGGGGGCATCCCTCAGCCCAGCCTGCCCCCTCTCACAGTCTGGGATCCCTCAGGGGATGTCCTACTGACGGCGGGAGGCAACCAGCTGATCAGAGGATAGCGCCGTCCCCATCACCACACTGCTGCTGCCACTGCCAGCCACCGGGGCTCACAGCTGCCTGAGCCCACAGCTGCCTGAGCCCTGGGCCTCACAGCCACTGCCATGGCTGCCTGCCTTCAGCCCTTGCAGCCACTGCAGCTTTGTCCGGAAGGACATCCGGAAGATGTCTGCTCTAATTAGCATATTACCCTTTTATTAGTATAGATAAGCATTACCTATGGACACAGACAATAGGGTGGTGAAGGCCTTGGGTGGGGCATGAAAGAGGTGAAGAGGGGCAATGGGGGGAAATGGGGGGACATCGTAACACTGAACAATAAAGATTTTAAAAATAAAATAAATTTTCATTTTACATTGTTTTAACTGTCATATTTCATTCTGTGTATCTCTTAAGTCAATGGCATTCTATTCTACAATGTAATAAAACTGCCATAGAATTATTGTCATTAACTATATATATACTAGAGGCCCGGTGCACACAAATTATGCACTTGAGGGGGTCCCTCAACCCAGCCCGCACCCTCTTGCAGCCCGGGAGCCCTCAATGGATGTCTGACTGCTGGCTTAGGCCCGCTCTCCATGGCAAGTGGGCCTAAGCCGGCAGCCAGACATCCTTAGTGCTGCTGAGGAGGAGGGAGAGGCTCCCACCAAAGCCGCTGCACTTACTGGCCGTGAGCCTGGCTTCTGGCTGAATGGCGCTCCCCCTGTTAGAGTGCACTGACCACCAGGGACAGCTCCTGCATTGAGCATCTGCCCCCTGGTGGTCAGTGCGCATCATAGTGACCGATTGTTCCGCTGTTCGGTTGATTTGCATATTAGTATAATCTTACTACTTACAAAATAATTTGAATCAAAGCTTATTAACTTTCCTTTTTTTAGTTCTATAAGAACATGAAAATTATGTTGATATAAAAATAATTGATTCATTTGGGGTGATTATAGAATCTTCTTATGCATAAACAAAATATTTATTTATATGTGGTGTGTCCTTTCCTTTGAAAAGTTATCAAAAATTTACAGAAATATTTACACAAATCATCTCATTAATAGAAGTCTAATTTAAAAACTATTATTTCCATTGTGATGAACAAAATATTAAGACTAGAAAAAATAGAATGTGGTATCTCTATTTAACAAAGCTTGTAGATGAAAGGGAAAACATAATATAATGTAGTTTCTATTTTATTTAACTAGCACATACTATCATCAATGAACTACACTCATATTCCAGGTCACAAATGAGGCAGTGGAAGGCTAAGAGAAGGATGAGGGGATTTTATCAGAGGAAAGAATCTTTCTTCATCACAGTTGTCAACCTAGGTAACCTTTTGAATTCTATTTAGCAATTCCCTTCTGAAGCACCATCACTCCAAATCACTTCAGTGATATTTCTCACCAAACTGATTTTCCTTGATGACATTCTCCTGCAGTGTGAAGGCATCTTGCTGGTACACTATCTGGTCAGCTATTTCTTTGTCATACTTCAAAGCTGCAGTGAGAAGGGCTTGCTTGAATGGCTGCCCAGGAAAACAAATAGGAGTGGTACTTGTTTCCCTCTAAATCATGTTCTGCTTCACCCTTAAAGTTGGGTAGGGTGGGAGTAAGAAAATATAAAGTCTAAATTTGTAATTCCTTGCACAGTGAGACAGAATATTTTCTGCTTTGGAACATCAACTATAAGATGTAAAAACAAAACAAAAAACAAAAAACAAACAAACAAGCAAATGAACAAAAACCCCAACCAACTTTCATATTAGATTCCAGAGGCAATGTTTATTGGATTAGTGTTTGATTTCCTAAAACTTAAGGAATGATCAATATGGCCAACATTTTGATCAGCGCTTACTGCCACTAAAGAGAATAGGATATTATTACTGCTTTCTTCTCAAGTTAATGATTTGATCATTTTACTTGGTACTATTGTCTTAAGCACAGTTTTCAAAACCCAAAACATTTAGCCTTGAAACAATAAAATAAATATTGCATATTGCCTTAACAGAGCATATAGAAGCATATAGATGCATATAGTTAGGACAGAATGTCTGTGGTTAAAAACAAAACAGAATAATGGATTGCACATTGAAATGTAGCAATTACACAAACACATTACTGAAACATACTGTCCTTCTTCCTAACAAATGTGCAAGAGTCTTCACTGGCAGTTGAGAATGCATGCTCAGTGTGTCTCTGGGTACATGTGAAGTTCTTATATGCCCCTTAACATCTAGATCTGCTCATGTTCAGTCCTGGGTGACCCAGTATTCCAGTTTATTACCTTCTCTGGCAGAGGAAAATGTGGACATTTTGACAAAAGACATCATCAAATGAGCTTTTTAAATCATGAAAATATAATCAGAGGAAGCAAAATAGAACTGGGCCATTTATTGTTCTTATTTACATTGTGTAAGAAAGGCAGGGGAAAATATCTTTATGGGTCATCAATAGATGAGGGACATAATGAAGAACCTTGGATGGAACAAAGAAATATATTATTCCCCTTCCTGTAAACACTTCAGATAGAAAAGGCCCTCTCAACCCAGCTGGTTCCAATTCTCCCGATAGAAATAATTTTTACTCTCTCTCATGAGACTTAGAGTATTCCCTTCAGAAAAGGGAGCAGCATCCACCAGCCTGACAGGAATTGTGCTCTACCTTGTTAAGAATCTGTTAGTCTTCTGCCAACAATTAAAATTTGTGAGAAGTGACCCAGATCTCCCAGTAACAGAGTTACTAGAAATCTCCTGATGAATGTCACTCAATTAGAGGATCAATGACCCCTAGAGTTTGGTAATTTTCTCCAGTTAAACTTGAACAGGAACCAAGATCTCCTCATCTAATACTATTTCATTTAAACCTTGCTGCTTTGTCCAGGAAAGTCCCCTGAGCTGGGAACAGAAAGCTAAGACACTGAGATTCTGAGGAGCTTATTTTAAAACTTAAATCCTGGGGGACTCCCCTCAGAGAGGGGTGATATGATATGTTGAAATCAGCAGGAGAAGAAAGTCCAGCCAAAAGCCTCAGCTCCTCCATTTATTTAAGGCAAATCATTTTACCATTCTCTGTATTAGTTGCCTTGATTCTATAATGGAAATAAAATTCCCTGCTTTATCTGCCTCCCAGGACTGTTGAAAGGATCAAATAAAATAATTACATGAAGGAATCTTGAACACTTGGGAAACACTATCTAAATATGATGAACTGTTGTAGAAAATCCTACAAACTACTAGTGGCTGTTTTATTAGCAGATGTGTTTCTCTGTCAGGTTGTAAATCATTTTCCATTAAAAAAAAAAACTAGAAGAAAAAGAAAAGCACCTATTGTAAACACAACCTGATTTATCATCTTCTTTTCTAATTCATGATGCCCAAAGGCAATTTTAAAATGCTAATGCTCTGTTTATCTGAATCCAAGGGCTTTTCATCCTGCTGCTCTATAGTGACTGTTAATATGATTACTGTGTCAGTTCATTTTTGACTCAACGCTTATTTCTTTGAAAATATTTTTAAAAATATATGTTTACTGATTTCAGGGAGGAAGGGAGAGGGAGAGAGAGATAAAAATATCAATGATGAGAGAGAATCATCCATGGACTGCCCCCTGCATGCCGCACACAGGGGATCGAGCCCCCAGGCAAGTGCCCTGCAGGAATGAACTGTGACCTCCTGGTTCATAGGTCATCACTCAACCATTGAGCCATGCTGGCAGGCTCTTTGAAAATATTATTTTTTTATTATTTATTTAGTTAATTATTTATTGTTTAAAGTATTACATATGTCTCCGTTTTCCTCCATTGACTTCTCCCCTATTGTTCCCACCAAAAATGTTTTTTAAAAGAAAACTTCCTTTTCAAGTTTAGGCACAAGGAGCTATTTAATGACTTTGTACAACCATTATAAAGCATCAGCCATAGGCAGACCCAGATTATTAGCAGTAGTAACACAAACAAGGCCTCAGGGGAAGGAGGATGGCTACAATTCTCTTCATCTGGATGCATTTCAAGGAGAGGCTCAGGTATCATGTGTTTCCTTGCTATTTTTTAAGAAGAGATATTGATGTTCTTGATATCTCATGAGATAAAATTTATCATTCATTGTGAAAAGCCACATCCTGTGTGGCTTGGGTTCAGGATCTGGAGAAGAGCCGCTTGCAAATGATGAGTCTAGACAAGAAATATGAATTTGGAAACAGGGGGCCAGGAGGAGAGTCTTTCTCAAGAAGAAAGGTTTTGCTAGTGTCCAGGCCCCTTTCAACCTTTTATTCAATTTTAGATACACATATTGCCCTTAGTCAGGCAGGCAATTCTGGTAGCAGACACACTATCTTAAAGGTCAGTAAATATTAGCAAAGATTTACTTTGAGACTATTTGGTCAGGAAATTGATTGAGCCATCATTGTCTCTACTAAACAATCGGTGCATAGCTTTGGCCCTTGCAAGAGCACAAGGTCCACCAGCATTCTGGGTTCCTTGTTTACACTTTTCTGATAGTGAAGACAATGGATAGCTTCCAACAATCCATGAAATAACTAATATCTGTATTTTAAGTAATTGCTTCTTTGGTAGACTTTTAAGCATCTTTTCCTTACTGAAATACAAACTATGATATTCTGAGATCAGATCTCTAAAAAAAAGTAATGCAGACTTTCTAAGGAAACAGGAAAAGTTAGAGAAGAGTAGCCTTATGATCAACATCAGAACAGATTTTTTAAAAAAAAATATGTATTTTTATTGATTTTAGAGAGTCAGAAGGAGAGAGAGATAGAAACATCAATGATGAGAAAGAATCATTGATCAGCTGAAATCATAGTGAAATCAACTGAAAATCTTGCACACCCCACACCGGGGATCGAGCCCACAATCTGGGCATGCACACTAACCAGGAATGGAACTGTGACCTTCTGGTTCATAGGTCGATGCTCAACCACTGAGCCATGCCAGCCACATTCAGAGCTGATTCTTATCCTGACATACCACCAGTTTGCTACCTGACCTTGAGAAGTAAACTCTTATTTGTAAAATACACAGCTTGAAATTAATGATGATAAATTGAGTACTACAGTGATTTAAAGTTCTAAGTTTTATTTCTCATCTTTTATGATTATAAATACCTGGGGAAATTATGCAAAACACTTAAAATTATTCTGCAAAAATTGTAAAAGTGCAGAAGAAAGTTTTTTTCACCTTCCTTTTTAGACAACTATCCTTGTGGTTCAGTCATTTATTTTTTTCACCTGTTAGTACTTAAGCATGAGATAAATAGTTGCATTACTTTTCTCTGCAAGAGCTAATGACCTGTTAATTGTTTTTAATGGGGCATGCTGCACACATATCCTATATAATAAAAGCCTAATATGCAAATCAACCGAATGGCAGAATGACCGGTGGAACAACCAGTTCATATGGCATGCACTGACCACCAGGGGGCAGATACTCAATGTTGGAGCTGCCCCCAGCCCAGAGGCCCCAGGCCAGCTAAGGTGGGTGCCAGTGGGGGCCCTCCTGATCACCCCGCCAGTTGCCCCACAGATCAGCCCTGATTGCCAGCCAGACCTAGGGACCGTACTGGTGCATGGATTTCATGCACTGGGCCTCTAGTATAAGTATGAGTCTTCTGAATTAAAACAGAGCTCAGCAACATGTGGGAAAGTAGGTTATTTTTCAAATACTGAATGGTTTTAGTCAGGCAAATGTGTAATTATTTTCACCATATAATTTTGGTTCAGTTGTGGGTAAGATTCAGGTTGTAGTTGAAATACTTGTGTCCTCAAACAAGGGGACAGTTTTATGCCAGAACTTGGGTGAAGTTTTCCTAGGAATGTAAGCCAAAATACTCCTGCCTTATTTCTAATGAATGTCCTATAACATGGAAAGAAAGAAAGTGATACCATAGTGAAATCAACTGAAAATCCAAGATGGGTAGAGCAGATTGGCAATCAGATCAGTTATTTTTTGCAATTCTAAACATAAAAATGTTCTTGTCACCAAGTCCCAGGAGCAAATAAGGACCAGGAAAAACATGGGTAAATCTGAGAAAACTATGGCCATATTTCAGTTACTCATAACTAGGACTGTGCTAGGAAAAGAATAGGAAAAAAAAAAAAAAAAAAAAAAAAAAAAGTGGCCTCATTTCCAGTCCAATTTCATTTATATAAAGAACAACATGGGAAATCACCTGCTTTTTAAAAACTCCCTTTCCTCCTCTGTTAAGAGAAACATGTATTTTATTTTTTAAATATTTTGTATTGATTTTAGAGAGTAAGGGAGAGGGGGAGAGAGAGAGATGGATGTGAGAAACATTATCGGCTACCTCCTGAACACCCCCTACTGTGGATGAACCCACAACCTGGGCACGTGCCCTGACCTGGAATTGAACTGGCAACCTTTCTGTGCATGAGACCATGCTCATCCAACTAAGCCACACTGGCCCAAGGCTGATAAGAGAAGTATTGATTCCTCATATCTCACCACAGAAACTCACCACCGGACTCCAGGGTTTGTCAAGCATTTCCCATCTCAGGAAATAACACCACCATGTCCAATTATCAGATTCTACAAGCCCCTCAGTCATTTAGCCCCTCTCTCATCCCCTTGTCACCCCACCCTCCCCACCTCCACCTGGTTCAGGGTACTCCATCCACAGTGCCCTCCTTTCTGTTTCTTATATAGTCCAAGCTCACTCATCTCACAGATTTGTATGTATGCTTCCTTTTGTTTAAAACATTTTTCCCTAGTTGAAAACATGGCTGACATCTTCTCATTACTTTTGTTTTACTTCAAATATTTCCTGTTAGAGAGGTGCTTTTTATTTGCTCTATTTTAACTATTTCTCTGTGTTCTCAAGTTACATGCAATTTTATTTTTAAAATCAATGTGATGTCTCTTTGCACTCAAAAAGTACAAGCTTTATCCAGAAATAGGTGAAGAGAGTAAAAAGAACAAATTTCCAGTTAAAAATAAATAAGTCCTGGGTATATAATGGTAGCTATAGTTAATAATATTGTTTTTCATATTTGACAGTTGCTAGGAGAATTGTTCTTAAAAGTCCTCCTCACCAGAATATATTTTTGTAACTATATATGCAAATTGATGTTAACTAGACTTGTGCTGATGTTTTGTGACATATACACATATTGAAGCATTACATTGTACACTTGAAACTAATAGAACATTATATGTCAACTAGAGGCCAGTGCACAAATTCGTGCTTGGGTGGGATCAGGCCAGTCTGCCCCAATGGGGACCATTGGGCGGGGCCAGCAGGGGAGAGGAGATGTGGGAGGTTGGCCAGCCCCACCCCCAATGGGAGAGAAGGGCCTATCAGGGCCAGGGCCAGCCGGGTGGGGGGTGGGGGTGGCAAGAGGTTAGCCGGCCGCCCCACCCCTGATTGAGGTGGGGGTGCTTATCTGGGGCCAGGCCAGCCTGAGGGTGGGGCTGCGGAAGGTTGGGAGGGGCGATCGTGGCCCCAAATGGGCCAGTTGGCCATCACAGTGCACATCATAGCAACTGGTGGTTCAGTCGTCCCGGTTGTTTGTTGTTCCAGTAGCTTGGCTTTTATATATGTGGATTATGGCTCAATACAATTTTTAAAGAAATTTAAAAAATATAAGCTCTATGAGGGCTTAACTCTCTCTGTCTTTGTCAATACTATGTCACAATGCCAAGGAACACTGCCCAACATAAAGTAGAAAATCAGCATATACATTTTAAACTCTCTTTAAAATTGTTTTTCTTATTTTTCAATTATAGTTGACATTCAATATATTATATTAGTTTCAGGTGTACAGCATAGTGGTTAGACATTTATATACTTACAAATTGATCTCCCCTATATGTCTAGTACCCAACTTACATCACATATAGTCACTACAATATTATTTACTATATTCCCCATGCTGTACTTTACACCCCCATGACTAATTTTCTAACTGTCAGTTTGTACTTCTTAAACCTTTCTTCTCCTTTTTCACCTAGTCTGTTACCCCAAATTCCCATCTGGCAACTATCAGTTTGTTCTCTGTATCTATGATTTTGCTTCTGTTTTGTTTGTTCATTTAAATCCAACTGCTAATTTAAAAAGATATGTGCATCCCTATGTTTGTAGCAGTATTTACAATAGTCAAGATATGGAAGCAAACTAAGTGTCCATTGGTAGATGAGTGGATAAAGAGGCTGTACATATGTACAACTGAATATTAGCTGGACATAAAAAAGAATGAAATCTTACTATTTGCAACACTATGGATGGACCTAGTGGATATTATGTTAAGTGAAATAAGTCAGACAGAGAAAGACAAATGCCATATGATTTCACTTTTATGTAAACTCTAAATATAAACATATATCTTTGATTCACTAAAGGAACTGAATAAGTTCTAAGATTTCTTTTGGCTCTGCAATTTATAAGTTTTTGTTATTTACATAAAAAGGAACATACCATGTAAATAGAAATATCTTTTTTATACCCATGCACTACGTGAACTCTTTAAAGTGGCATTTAGCTCTAAAATTCTATAATTGTGAAAAGACTTGCTATTATATGTTTTCTTTCTATTATCATAAGCTTGTCCATTTTATTATTATTTCCATAATAATAATAATTGATGTTGCAGTGTAAAGGGTGGGGAGACCAAGAGGAAGCAAGACCATGAAAAGAGAAAGTAGGAGTGAGAAGCATTTCTGACCAAGGGCAGTGATTGAGAAAAGAAAACAGAATTAAAGACTATGCCGAGATGGCAACACTAGTGACAGGATTTAAGATTCTATTTTATGTTTTGTTAAAAAAGAGTTGATACTACTGTATGGAGCCTCTCATTGCAATGACTTGGAACAACAGAGGTGTTTACTGGTGGCTGGCGGCTTTCATGAGTTAGAAAATGAAATTAAAAAAGCAGTTGAGAGAAGAAAGGCAGAGGTAGAATTGAGCTAACACCCCATCCTACCTTTTTCCTAGTCATATCACAAAGCATAAAATCCTGGAGAAAATACACAAAGCCTAAATTCGGGAGCTACTGTATTCTAAAACTTTATATACCATAGAAGACAGGAAAATAAAATGATAGTACTATGGTTTAGGTAGATAGATTCACATCCCAAGCTTCACATCCCTGAATCATCACTGTCCATATGCAAACTGCATACTTAAAAGTTAGTGTCTGTGCCTTTTCTGTCATCAAAATTAGGGTATCATCCAGTTAAGTGGCCTTACTTAGAAATTTTGGGGAAGGGGACTGTGCCATCTAAGAGCATCCCGGGAACAGCTTCCTGGAAGGAATTACTAAGTCTGACAGGAGTGAGTAAGCTCCCTTGTTAAAGAAATCTTAAAGAGAGTGCAAGTCACAAGGCTGCAGGCAAATCCACAGACAGATCATCAAACACTAATCATAGAGGGCTTTCCTGAGAGTAGAACAAAAATAACAGTTTGCTGAGGTGCAAAAAAAAAAAAAAAAAAATGGGTCACATTTTATCCTTTAGGCTTAAGATTCTATTTTAAGCTTTAGAGCATTCATGTTCCTACTGTTGAAATGTTGTGTGCTTTGTGTGGAAATATTTCTATCATCCATAAGCTTACATTTTTATAAGCCATCAGAGGTCCCAAAACAATTATAATACTGAATGTTTGTGTGTTTCTTCAATAAGAACTCACAGTTACTGAGAGTCTAGTGTATATTGCATTTTTTTAAATATATACATACTAACACATTTTATCCTAAAAACAACCCTTATATGTAGGAATAGTACAGGGTTGGGCAAAAGTAGGTTATAGTTGTGAGTATGCAAAACAGAGTTTATTCTTGTATTATTATTTTTTAATTATCATATTGTTTTTCATATGAACAACTATGAACCTACTTTTGCCACACTCTATATATTCTCCACATTGTGGATGAGGACACAAAAGCTTAAAAAAGGTGAATTACCTACCCAAGTTTATGCAGTTTTCCAAGGCCTGCATCTTAACTCTTAACCACTTTGCCAGATTTTCTAACTTGCATATCCTATCTACTAAAAGAGAAACATGGTAATTAGCCATAACTTTGCTATCCTTCCCATTGGCTAATCAGGGCGATATGCAAATTAACTGCCAGCCAAGATGGTGGCCGGCAGCCAGACAGCGTGAAGCAAACAGGAGGCTTGGTTGCTTCAGTGACGGAGGAAGCCAACATTCCCCGCCTGTGGGTGCCGGCCTCTGAGCTTGCAGTTTGAAACATTGTTACAAATATAGAAGCTAAACAAA
>NW_005353910.1:628862-630911 GCF_000412655.1 Myotis brandtii | reverse complement strand
AGCCCTGCTCTGTGCCTGATAGGGGGGAGCTCCCCAATCCCCTGATTGCCCTGCGGCTCTGTGTTTGACAGGGTGCAGCACACCAACCCCCTGATCGGCCCTGCTCTGTGTGTGACAGGGTGCGGCACCCCAACCCCCCTTCCCCGGGCCCTGCTCTGTGTGTGACAGGGTGCGGCACCC
Source organism: Myotis brandtii (assembly GCF_000412655.1). Lineage (NCBI taxonomy): Eukaryota > Metazoa > Chordata > Mammalia > Chiroptera > Vespertilionidae > Myotis > Myotis brandtii. The sequence goes on along the minus strand of NW_005353910.1, from coordinate 630,731 downwards.
CAACCCCCCTTCCCCGGGCCCTGCTCTGTGTGTGACAGGGTGCGGCACCCCAACCCCCCTTCCCCGGGCCCTGCTCTGTGTGTGACAGGGTGCGGCACCCCAACCCCCCTTCCCCGGGCCCTGCTCTGTGTGTGACAGGGTGCGGCACCCCAACCCCCCTTCCCCGGGCCCTGCTCTGTGTGTGACAGGGTGCGGCACCCCAACCCCCCTTCCCCGGGCCCTGCTCTGTGTGTGACAGGGTGCGGCACCCCAACCCCCCTTCCCCGGGCCCTGCTCTGTGTGTGACAGGGTGCGGCACCCCAACCCCCCTTCCCCGGGCCCTGCTCTGTGTGTGACAGGGTGCGGCACCCCAACCCCCCTTCCCCGGGCCCTGCTCTGTGTGTGACAGGGTGCGGCACCCCAACCCCCCTTCCCCGGGCCCTGCTCTGTGTGTGACAGGGTGCGGCACCCCAACCCCCCTTCCCCGGGCCCTGCTCTGTGTGTGACAGGGTGCGGCACCCCAACCCCCCTTCCCCGGGCCCTGCTCTGTGTGTGACAGGGTGCGGCACCCCAACCCCCCTTCCCCGGGCCCTGCTCTGTGTGTGACAGGGTGCGGCACCCCAACCCCCCTTCCCCGGGCCCTGCTCTGTGTGTGACAGGGTGCGGCACCCCAACCCCCCTTCCCCGGGCCCTGCTCTGTGTGTGACAGGGTGCGGCACCCCAACCCCCCTTCCCCGGGCCCTGCTCTGTGTGTGACAGGGTGCGGCACCCCAACCCCCCTTCCCCGGGCCCTGCTCTGTGTGTGACAGGGTGCGGCACCCCAACCCCCCTTCCCCGGGCCCTGCTCTGTGTGTGACAGGGTGCGGCACCCCAACCCCCCTTCCCCGGGCCCTGCTCTGTGTGTGACAGGGTACGGAGCCCCAACCCCCCTGATGGGCCCTGCTCTGTGACAGGGGGCAGCGCCCCAACCCCCTGATCTGCCCTGCTCTGTACATGACAGTCCTCAACCCCTCAACCCCCTGATCAGCCCTGCTCTGTGAATGACAGGGGGGAGCTCCCCAACCCCCTGATTGACCCTGGTGACAGGGGAGGGCACAGGCCGGGCTGGGGGGCCCCCCTCCCCCCGCCCCCCGAGTGAACAAATTTTTGTGCACCGGGCCTCTAGTCTATAATAATAAAAGTATAATATGCTAATTAGACTAGACAAAGCCAGGGCTGTTAGGGAAGCCTGGGTCCTGGGTGCCAGAAGGAAGCTGATGCTGGCAGCTGTGGGATGGAAGGCCTGCTCTTGCATATATTTAATGCATCGGGCCTCTAATATATAAATATATAACTAGAGGCCCGGTGTCTGAATGCATTCATGGGAGGGGTTCGGCTGGCACGCCTGGATGGGGACACATTGGGCTGGGCTGACAGGGCGGTAGGGCCACGGGCCATTGGCTGGCTGGCCCCACCCCCAATTGGTCTGGGTGTCAGGGTCAATCGAGGGCAGGGCCAGCCCAGGGGAGGGGCTGCAGGCAGTTGGCCAGCAGGCCCCACCTTTAATCTGGGTGCTCAGGAACAAAAATTTGTCGGCTGGCACGCCTGGATGGGGACACATTGGGCTGGGCTGACAGGGCGGTAGGGCCACGGGCCATTGGCTGGCTGGCCCCACCCCCAATTGGTCTGGGTGTCAGGGTCAATCGAGGGCAGGGCCAGCCCAGGGGAGGGGCTGCAGGCAGTTGGCCAGCAGGCCCCACCTTTAATCTGGGTGCTCAGGAACAAAAATTTGTGCAGCTCCTGCATTGAGCTTTTGCCCCCTGGTGGTCAGTGTGTGTCATAGTAACCAGTCATTCCCAGTCTTTCTGCTGTTAGGGTCAGTTTGCATATTACCCTTTTACTGTATAGGAT
>NW_005353910.1:565146-627918 GCF_000412655.1 Myotis brandtii | reverse complement strand
ATATATATTGACTAGCAGTGGTTCTCAACCTTCCTAATGCCGCCATCCTTTAATACAGTTCCTCATGTTGTGGTGACCCCCAACCATAAAATTATTTTCGTTGCTACTTCATAACTGTAATTATGCTGCTGTTATAAATCCTAATGTAAATATATAATATGCAGGATGTATTTTCAGGGGTCGCGACCCACAGGTTGAGAACCACTGGTAGAGGCTTGGTGCATGAGATTTGTGCATTCGGGGAGGGGGCGACCCTCAGCCCGGTCTGCACCCTCTTGCTGTCTGAGAGCCTTCAGGGGATGTCTGACTGACAGCTTAGGCCCGCTCCCCACTAAGGCCTCAGTCAGACATCCTTAGTGCTGCCGTGGAGGCAGGAGAGGCTCCCACTACCACCACTATGCTCACCAGCCATGAGATGTGAGCCCGGCTTCTGGCTGAGCAGCGCTTCCCCTGTTAGAGAGCACTGACCACCAGGGGGAAGCTTCTGCTTTGAGCATCTGCTCCCTGGTGATCAGTGTGTGTCATAGCGACCGGTCATTCCCGCAGTTCAGTTTATTTACATATTACCCTTTTATTATATAGAATATTTTCCCATAATCCTCCCCATATGAGGGAATCAAAGAAGTTTTATTATCTTTTTACAGCTGAGAAAAGGAATAAATATTCTGGGGAACAATAACTCCCCCAGCTAGTTACTGGCAGAGGCAGATATCAAAAGTTCTAACAAAATATTTTAAATCTTTATCTATGACATTGACCTATAATATCTAGAAATCTGCTTTTTCTATTGAGACAGTCAACTAGGTCAATGTCATGGGATTTGGTGAAGAAAAACTAATACAATGTGATTGTCAAATCCTAGAGAATTGCTGAGCCATGCAGTCTGCAGTGCTCTCCCTGGCTGGATGCATTATAGAAATAAATTAGTCAGAGCAGCATCCTGTGTTTGTTTGTAGAAGGGAAGCAGAGGGAGGCAGTGATCCATTTTTGCATTGTTTCCCAGTGTAGGACCCAGGTCAGCCAGCAGTGCCAGAGTCAGATTTGAAATATTCATGAGGATTTGGGTGGCTGCCCAGAATAACAGGCACTCCAGGGAAAAGGATCCCACCCCTCTGGTCTCATGGCACACTAATTGCACAGAGTTGCTGAGACTACAACACTTTCCAAAAGGGAAACCTGGGCCCCCTTAACAGAGACTTTGGTAATTTCTGCTCAGAAATAACAAAGACTGATGGAATCTGCATAGGAATTTCTTTTGCACTGAGCTGGATAGATGATGAAATTACTATTTCACACTGGGCTTTTGCCTCTGATTCTCATTATTTGCTTTGTTTGTAAGTCTAAAGCAGCTCTCAAAACAAATTCAGCAATAAGGCCAATGTTCATGACAATCTCTCAAACATTGCTGTAGATATTACTTTTGTGATTATTGTGATTTTGTTATTTTTCCTGAAGGAAATTGTTTTCTAAAATAATGTAGTTGGGTCCAAATGACAGTATTTATAACTCCATAAAAATCATATGGGTACTTTATAGAAACTCATAGAATTCCAGTTTGCTCAAGTAAGATGGATTGCTTTTAAAGAAACATATTCTAAGACCATGCAAATAGAAAAGATCAGAAAATGATCGTGTAATATCCTACTAAAGGCAGATTCAATATCTTAAATGTGCTTTTAAAGTTATTGGTTTCAACACACAATAAAATATGTATTTAAATCTGAACAATGGAAAGAAATACAGAGAGGGAGGGAGAGGCAGAGAGAGGCAGAGGTAGAGGGGAGAGACAAAGAGAGGAAGAGGAGAAGGTAAAGAGGAGAAACATTTTTTTCACAAAACAATACTACCATTATTATGCATAGTGTACCCTGATATTTTCTATTCTATTTCACTTCGTTTTATACTCTTTGACTCAATTTTTCAAAATATTCATCATGATTTGTTAAATTGATTCCACTCATTCTCAATATGCAATTTGAAAGAGATATAAAAATTCTCTCAACTAAATAACAAAATTGCTGAATTGTATTAAAGATATGTACATATTTATGTTATTTAATATAGTAATAATTATATTTTTTAAATATATTTTATTGATTTTTTACAGAGAGGAAGGGAGAGGGATAGAGAGTTAGAAACATCGATGAGAGAGAAACATTGATCAGCTGCCCCCTGCACACTCCCCACTGGGGATGTGCCTGCAACCAAGGTACATGCCCTTGACCGGAATCAAACCTGGGACCCTTGAGTCTGCAGGCCGTCTCTCTATCTGTTGAGCCAAACTGGTCAGGGCTAGTAATAATTATCTTATTTAATTTTAAAGAAAATGAGGTTAGAACCAAATTCTGAATCACAAAAGAATGTAAGTTGGAAGAGGCTGATATATCTTCAAGTGTCCTTGGGCATATATTTAGGGGAATTGGTGTTAGATTTTGTTAGGATTAGTAGTTACATGCAAAGGTAATGAGGTAATCTCTAAAGTAAAAGGTAGAGAGTGTGTAACTTCTACAATTAGGTAAGAATTCAAACATTTTATGGACGTCAAAGAAGAAGATAGAAGCAGACAACTAAAAAGTAAGACATGAGATCATGCCCTGGCATTTTGATATAAATTAATCAAAATATATGAGAATCATGTGAACAGGTTTGTAGTGGATTATTTAAATTCTGTATTACTCTTTAATTGAAAGGTGGTGTTCATTTCCCCTCCCATTGAATTTTGGCTGGCTCTGAGTCTGCTTAGCAATAGAATGCAGCAGAAGCTACAACTTGCAAGTTCCAAGGTTAGCCTTTAGGGGAACTGTCAGCTTTTCACTTCCTCCTCCCAGAACACACAATTGCAATGCTCTCATGCAGAGCCTAGTTGCTGGTGTGAACAGCAAAGCAGCATGGAAAAGTCCAGTGCAGACTCTGACTGCATCCCAGATAAATCCCTGCCTGACAACCATGCAAGTGAGCTTTCTTGGATGTTCCAGCCCAGTGGAGTCCCCAAGTGATCGTGTATCTATTGATGTGAAATAAACTACCTTGAATTTTAGTAGCTTAGAAAACAAACTTTTTATCATTGTTTATGTGTGTTTACATTGATTCTGTGTGTTTACTGTACTCAGCTGGGCAGCTCTTCCTCTCCACATGAAACTGATTATACAAAACCATTTGAGGAGTCCACTAGGCTGGAATCTTTAGTTATTATACCATTAGAGGCCCGGTGCATGAAATTCGTGCATTTGGGCGGTGGGGTGGGGGGGCTCAGCCCGGCCTGTGCCCTCTCGCAGTCCAGGAGCCCTCAGAGGATGTCCGACTGACAGCTTAGGCCTGCTCCCCATGGGCTTAGGAGAGGCTCCCACCACTGCCACTGCACTCGCCAGCCATGAGCCTGGCTTCTGGCTGAGCCACGCCCCCCTGTGTGAGATCACTGACCACCAGAGGGTAGCTCCTGCATTGAGTGTCTGCCCCCTGGTGGTGAGTGCATGTCATAGCAACTGGACATTCTGCTGTTTGGTCAATTTGCATATTAGCCTTTTATTATATAGGATGATAACACTGGATTAACAAAAGCATATTTTGATGACATACTATGTAAAAGAGATATCTTTGAAACTCACTTTATTATATGCTTTTCTGAGCTATACATTCTTTTTCTCACTTATATATATTCACTCAATCTACACAGGCCTATGACATAGCCATGTTATCCTATTTTACAGAGGAGGAAAACACGGAACAGAGGGAGTCATTTAACTTGTCCAAGATCACCTGGCCCTACCTTCATGCTTTGTTTAATGCATTTCTTCAGTTCTGTATAACATGAAGCATGTAGTCTTCTCATTTGCTTCTCTCCAAGGGAGATCCATGCCTTCTCTGATTAATGAGTTTCATAAATATCCACAGCTGTCATGCTAAATGTATCTCAGATTACTTTTCTTGCACATAACCCTACCCTGGTGGGGAACACTTACAGAGATAGGTCTTTCTTGACATGTATGAAAAGAAGCAGTACTTAGCTTTTTTCTAGAAGAGTTTTTAGACTAATTTGTTTGAATTGATCAATTCATTTAGTAGATTGGTAGGTAAGAAATACATTTTCATATCTGATTAAAGCTGTATTCTTTATTACTTTTTACCAGTTGTGAAAAGATGGGTTGGTTCCTGTCTTAGTCAGTTTAAGCTATTCTAACATTGAGTGGGTGGTTGATCTACAACAGAAATTTATTTCTTAGAGTCCTGGAGGCTGGTGCCAGCTGTGTCTGGTGAAATCCTGCTTCCTGGTCATAATACTGTCATCTAGCTCTATACTAACATGGAAGGAAGGGCAAAAGAGCTTAGTGGGATCTCTTCTATTAAAGACATTAGTCCTGTTCATGATGGCTTTACCCTCATGACCTTCCAAATGCCCCACCTCCAAATATCATCACCTTGGTCATTGGGATTTTAACATATACATTGAGGGAGAGGTATACAAACATTCACCCATAACACTCCCTTTTCATTTATTTCAGATTACATGTTACTAGAGGCCCAGTGCACAAAACTCATACACTTGGGGAGTCCTTCAGCCCGGCCTGTGCCCTCTCACAGCCTCAGAGCCCTCGGGGGATGTCTCCCCATGGGCCTAAGCCATCAGTCAGACATCCTTAGTGCTGCTGAGAGGTGAGAGAGGCTCCCCACCACCGCTGCACTCGCCAGCTGTGAGCCCGGCTTCTGGCTGAGTGGCACTTCCCCTGTGGGAGCGCATTGACCACCAGGGGGCAGTTCCTGCATTGAGCATCTGCCCCTCGTGGTCAGTGTATGTCATAGCAACCAGTTGTTACACTGTTAGGTTGATTTGCATATTAGCCTTTTATTATATAGGATTATAATCCTCAAATGCCAGCAGGTTTCTTTAATAGAAATTTAACATGTTTGTCTTCTCTGTTTGTTACACTATATTAGACTTTAAGCACTTTCAGTGCAGCAAACATGATTGCTACTATTGAATACTTAATGACCTAACCAAGTAACCAAACATGGTAGGCACACTGTAATTTTTTATTGAAATGGAAGGAAATCTTCTTATGACAAAAGAAAAAAGAATATAGAGATTTCAGAGGCAGGCTTCCACTTCCTTTTTTTGAAAATGAGTTCTCTGTAAGAAACTGCTGAATAAAGCAATATGCTATAAAAACAGCTTACAGGAAAAAGATAGATATAGCAGAAACAATAGATTGATCTAGTTTTTTTCTATGACTCCAAATAAAATGTCAGGGAATGAAGAGCTTTAAAAATCATGCATGCTGGTTATTAAAAAAATGATTACTATCTTTGCATTTCTCTGATGTGATTTTTAGGATATATTGAGAGTGAATAAATAAATAAAGGTGTATAAAATTTATATAATATGCCACTGCTTTTATAAGTATCAGTAAACACAAATATATGTAGGCATACATTTATATTAACAAGATATGTAATAAAAACTTGACAAGTAAACATATTATAACCTCCAATTAACTTATAAAATTTCCCTTACATGCAACCTTGGTTGTTTTATTTTCCCCCAACTCAAGTGTAAACTTCCCTTAAAAAGAAACTTGAAAAAAAATCCATCTTTTCTGATCACATTATTATCTACAAGAAATGTGTGATCTCCTTGAAGAGTGTCGGTGTTTGCATGTGAGATATGACACTTGGGTTGCTAGGATTACAGTTTGCTCCTTGTTAATACAAAATAAATCAGTACTAGAGTAAAAAGATGTGAAAACAGAGCAGCTACAAAGTATATTTGAAAAAAAAAATGGCTTGTTCCAATAATGAATGAAACATAGGAACTGGGAACTCCCTGACTCATATTTTTAGCATCTCCCTGACTCTGAGGGAGCTCCTTTCAGGCTACCTGCTCTCTGTTCCTGCTTGTTCTTTCCCTCAGAGGAAACTTACTCCTTTATTTCCTTAAGGTGTGAATAACTTCACAGCTTGTAAAGTGTAACATTTCCCCCAAAGTGATTCTTTCCATACTGAAAAGGTGAAAGAGCATCCAAGCCCCACTTCCTCCTCCTCCATCTGCCAACCCAGAACTTTCCAAGAGATACTAAGATAGTATTTGCTATTTCCACTTAACTGCTCTTTCCTCAATCCAGCTATTTAGTTCATTTCATTGGTTCCATGATATCCTTGCCTATTACTATCCAAGTGTTCCTTTATGAATTGATAATATCGATTCTGAAATCTAGAAAATAATTTCTAGTTTAAGGAAAAAATAAATCAACTAAGTCCTAATGTCCTAACTTTATTATTAATGACATGCAATCAAGGACAAGATGATACTTTAAAAAATATATTTTTTATTGATTTCAGAGAGGAAGCGAGAAGGAGAGAGATATAGAAACATCAATGTTGAGAGAGAATTATTGATTGGCTACCTCCTGCATGCCCCTGGGGCACTGGGGATAAAGACCACAACCCTGGCATGTATCTTTGACTAGAATCAAACCCAGGACCCTTCAGTCTGCAGGCTAATGCTCCATCCATTGGGCCAAATCAGCTAGGGAAAGCCAATACTTTCACAATTCAGCTAAATCTCTGAAATGAGGTAGAGGGTGGAGAAGTTGGATTAAATGTTTGCTCAATCCGGTGACCACACCTACTTTCTCAAGTAATTTATTTTCAGTCCTTTCACTTAAATTTTCATTCAGATAATGTGGATTGGATATTTTCCAAGTTGAATTTTGCTCTAGCATTTTTGTAAGTCACTTTTTACAATAATTTCCTTTTAAATAAAAGAACATTAAAATGTGATTTGTCCTATGTGATATTATAATATACTAGGGGTCCAGTGCACGAATTCGTGCACCTTCAAAGAAACTCTGGGCCATGAGGCTGTGGTGGGTAAAGGAGCTGGTCTAAGCCCATCCTCCATGCCCCCACCTGGCCCCTCCCACTGTGGCCCCCAGTCCCCTCTCTGCTGGCAATCCAGCTCCCTCTGCCACCACTCCCACACATTGATGGCGCCAGCTCAGCTCCCACCCGCTGACAGCATGGAGTGATTGGGCCAATGCCAGCAGTGGGTGAGAGTGGGGCCAGCACCATCTGTGGGTACTAGTGGCAGCTGCTGCCCCAATCACCCCTCAAGAGCAGGGGGTGGTGGAGCAGCCCTCAGGGGTGATCAGGGCTGGCAGCTGCCACTCGCATCCACTGATGGCGCTGAGCGATCAGGACTTGTGGCAGGTGCCAGCAGCAGATGTGAATGGCAGTGCTGGCTGCGGGTGTGAGTGGGGCCGGTGCCAGCAGTGGGTGTGAGCGACAGCTCTGGTGCCAGCAGCAGGTGCAAGCGGAGCAGGCCCTGGCAGCAGGTGCGAGTGCCAGGTGAGACTGTGGTGCCCGGGAACAAATAATTTTCAGTAACCACCAGAAGCTCACCCTGATGACAGTGATCGGTGCCCCACCTTGGTCTGGCACCCTTGTTCACCTGCTCCACCATCCTGCCGCGGCTGACACCCGCTATGTTCTGCATGCACACCCTGGTGGTCAGCACATGTCATAGCGACTGGTTGTTCAGTTGTTCTGCCTTTCGGTCTATTTGCATATTAGGGTTTTATATATATATATATAGATTTGAAAATCAAATAATTTAGTTGTGATATTAGTTCAAGAAAGTTGGAACAATGCAGCGAAATTTCAATGCAGAAATTGAGTGTAGTTACTTTAGAAGGAGTCAATGGGGGGGTGGATAAAGGGGGACATATGTAATACTTTCAAACAATAAAGATTTAAATAAAAAAATTCAGAAACCCACTAACATGACAGTCATAAAATCCAAAAAGATATAAATTCATAAATGTGCTGAGATGAGCAGGGGATGATACTGAAGTCCAACAATTCTTATAAATGTATGGAAGACATTAGGAGAATAGAATTATTTGACAGGTGAAAGGAAACTAATTCGTGAACAAGAATGCCTTCTTAAAAGTTAAAAATACAATTTGAATTAGACTTCTCATATCAACACTAGACAAAGAAATGCCTTCAAAGCAAGAATAAGATAAAGTTATTTTCAAAAATAATATTTTAATAAAGCTTCTATACCTATTAAAAGGAAATCTCCCATAAAATATTTATAATTCCACATAAAATGCTCAATAGATATGATTCCTTTTTAAAATTCCTGGACCATTGTACTAATTTGTTCAGCCTGCTTCCCTTGGCTCTCTTCCCCCTGCAATGCACAGGAGATGATGCTATTAATGTGACAGATCGTGTTCAAATTCTCCAAAGTCTTCCCATTGTCTATGGGCTGAAGCCCTGACTCCCAACATGGACTGCAAAGCCCTACATGATCTGTCCCCTCTGAATGACTAGCCCCATATTTCCCACTTAACTCCTCTTCCTTCAGTTTCACTCATTGTGCAGTTTCACATCTAAGTCATGCTTTGTCAGGTCCTTTACACAGATGGTTTTCTTTGTCTGAAACATTTCCCACCTTTTCCACTTGTTCATCATTGCAGTTGGAATGAAATAGAACAGAATGCATAAAATAGAAAATAAATCTGATGAACAGCAGTCAAGAAGTAAGAAAGGGGGAGAGATAAAATGGTGGCCAAATAGGCAGATGTGTCCTAGGGCTTATCCCGGAGCAGATGGAAGGAGTATCTATATCAAATAACATCCACCTGGAATTGGTGAAGTAGACACAGCTGGTGAGACTTTGCAGCTGGGAAGGGCAGAGGATGCCTGGAGAATGGTAGGCTCAGGGATCTGGGCTGGAGAGAGTTTCAAGACCTCTGAACTGAGAGGGTCAGAAGGAAGACACATGGCACCAAATCTGCGTCCCTTGGGGACAGGCATAACATCTGACTGTGGAATGCAAGTCCACAGGGCTGTTGGCAGCAGGGGATTCTATATCTAAGTCCACAGCTGCTAGAGGCTGAGCCCAGAGGGGCAGCCTGAAGAACTGCCCAAGCCACACAGTAACAGGGGGGAGAGAAACTCACAGTGGCACAGTTGTTTCCCCCTCTTTTTGGTCTTTGCTTTTATTTTCTAAACCCAGTTCATGGACCTTTCAAACATAAACACTCACCTGTGGCTGAGGTGCAGGTGGAGGTGTGGACTTGTGAAGTCTAGGGAGAGGCTGTGGAGAAGAGAAGGTCAGGGAGAGGTAACCAAGGGTCTAGCACTGGGACATTCCTGACATCCCAGACCTAAGCAGTCATTTTCTCCTGAAGAGCTAGCCCCTCCCAGCAGTCTCCAGGAAACCAATACAGACACTTCTTTGAGATAGTTTCAATCCCCTCTTCAGGATCCAGTATGTCCAGATAAAAAGATTTATTGGTATCTATAGTGATATCTTAACGAGAATCATGGTTATGTCCTTGATTTGGTTTATGCCTTGAGACTGTGTCTGATTCTTTTAATAATGTCTCTATTTGAGTAGGAGTCACAAATCTTAGCCCTTAGCAAGATTGAGAATTTCTGGATTCTTTCTTTTTCTTTACATCCCTGCTTACAATGAGCCAACTCTTTGCTAAGCACGTATAGTAGTAGTACTTGTCTTTTATTACTTACTTAATGTAGTTAATAAACAAAAAATGTAGTAAAATCTTGTATCAAAAAAACCTATTCCCCTAAATACACAAATTATTGGGTATGTTGTTAGCCTTCCACATTCAAAATACCTTCAGCATGCCTAATGTTTACCACTGCTGATATATGTTGACATATTTTTTACCCCCCAGTAAAAGTTCTATCACTGTCCTGCTACACATTTATAATGACATAGCTTGGGGTATTTTCTTAGGGCAGCACCCATTTCTGGTACCCCTTTTTGTATAACAGTAAGCTTTGCTGTGTAACAAACAACACCAAAACCTCAATGATTTACAAAAAAATAAACTTTTAATTAATATTAATAGTAGTTGACTGGCTGCTACGGCTTTGCTTTTGTCTCTTTCAATATGAGTTTTCATTCCAGGAAATAGGCTACAGGAGTAGCCTTTGTCTAGAAGAACATGACCTCCTTGGAAAATGAACAGTTTTCTCAGACTACTTTGTGCCTATGGATATTTTGAAAACCAATGATTATCTTGCATCACAAATAGTCACAATATACTCATTTTCATGGCAGAGAAAAGAGCAAGAGGTATTGGAAGGAATTCTAGGGACAAAATAGGCAGGTTTAGGGAGTCTTAGGAATAAAGAGGGTCCATGGGGGAGGAATGCATAGGTCAGGGCTTAGAGTCACCAGAAGGCATACATCCACAGAGAATAGAAAAGTGCCACAGGATAAGGAAAGAGGGAAGCACATATTCACAGAGGATAAAGAAAAATCACAGAGTATGGGGGAAAAGGAAACATACTTTCACAGAGGATAGAGAAATGTCGACAGATGCTGGAAGGAGGGAAACATGTGCACAGGAGATAGAGGAATGTTGCAAGATAAGGGGGAGAGGAAAAGAAGGGCAGTATGTGGGTTTTGGATTTTGAAGCTGATATTCTGCAGAAGAGTGACCAATTAGAAAAGCACTTGGTCATTAAATGGGGAAGGGGTCTAATTAGAAGGGAGCATGAAGAGACAAAGAACTACAGCCTTTATAAACCTTAGGAAAAGGGGCTTAGTTGGTCACCCTCTTGGGAACCCCTCCCTACATGGGAGTTTGTACTAGTATTTGCTTCCAATAAATTTTCACCCTTTTACTAACAAGTCCGCAAATTTTATTCTTCAAACTTTATGAGGCAAGAACACACAAGGGGAAGATCTGCTCCCCGAACACCATGTTTCAGTATCATAGCATTTTAAGCATAAATGAATATCTTACCTTGCAGGTATTGGATTTCTTTTTAAGACAATGTTCTTCTGTTATAACAGAAGCTCTTGTGGTATCATTCTGCATACCTCACCACAAAGAGGCTCTGCAGTAATTACTGTAAGCTTTATTGTATTGTTATTCATCAATTCTTGGATTTGTTAGATCTAGCAGACCTTCAGAGGTTATGTAGTAACTTTATTATTATAAAAATTGGGATACAAAATGATAAAGATGTAAGAATCTTTCAAAGATTTATACCATGAGTTAGTGTCTAAGCAAGGGGCAGACTTTGACTCATCTCACTTTTAGTGTAGTTTTATCTACTACTATATGCTTATTCCTTCTCAAGAAGGAATGTAGTAAAACCAGTGTTGTTATTATTCCTGTGTATGCTGTTGTTAATATGTATAATGAGGTATTCTATCTTCATCTCCTTTTATTCAGTCTCATGTCCATATATAATATCTGTTAGCTTAGGCTAGATTATGCAGAGTATCTATATCACTTTTTATAGGCTGCTATGTTATAGGAACAAATAACCCCAGAATATTAGGCTTAAAGTGATAAAGATTTATTCCTCACTCATGATTATATGCATTTCAGGGTTGTCAGGGCTGTGCTCTTTGTCCTCTTTCTTCCATTACTGAGAATGAAAAGAGGATCTTATCTGGGCTATAACTGTTCCATGGCAGTAAGAAAGATGATAAGGCCATGCAGTAGCTCTATTTTGTATTTTTTATTTATTTATTTATTTTTTAATGGAGAGTCATCCAAATAACTTCTGCCCATGTATGAGTTGCTAAGACGGATGTTGACAGAATTGATACAATAATCCCCACAGGTAAAATTTCAGGGGAGAAAAAGAGGGAGGGCAGGAAATAGTATGATTTGCATGCACATACAATATCTCAGAGAAACATAATTTGTCCATCTTCATGACTTATATTATTGGAATAGTAGATTTTAAAATATGTTTGATTAGAAAAAGAAAGAAATATGTAAAAAATAATTTTTTGTTGGTTTTATCATGTGTATATAAGGATTCTTCATCCAGCATAGAAGACTAGGTTCCTAATAAATCTTTCTACAAACCAGAGTTATTGACTCTCAAAAACCAACTACCCGAGGGCACTGGAGATGGAGGCTGAGGAAGCATCCTTTGAAGGGAAAATGAACTTGGAACATGTAACCAGCAGGGAGTAGGAACATTTTTTTTTTAGCTGCTCTACACAGAAAACAATCATAGCAGCTGTATTGGGCATGGGAGCATACTAACTCTGATAGAAAAAAAAGACACCTTCATTCTGTCAGAGAAGTTAGGAGGGAGGAACCAGGGCTTTAGAAAGGAAAAAAGCCAGAAAACAAGAATCCCTAAAACCTGAGTCATTGACCTTTGAAGTGTGCAGGCCCCGGGAAGCTGAAAGCAATTAGGTATTAAGGCTAAAGGACTAAACTGCAGTCTAAACCACTGCCACTACAGATGTGTCTTTAATTTGAGTCTAAGTTAATTTTCTGCTAAACAAAAGCATCAGCACTATTTAAAACACTATAACAAAATTTAGAACCTACCAACATAACATTCTAATGCTCCAAATCTTAAAATCACCCAGAAAATAAGAACACTTTACATACTGTGGAAAGATCACTCAAATGATGGTGGATATGGCATCAGAAACTATTAAGGACAGACAACAGTTGAACAACATATTTAAAATATATATAAAAAAATAATAATGCTTAACCCAGAATTCTGTATCAAGGAAAAAATAAAATAGAGTTCTTTTTAAAAAGGTGTTTTCAGATAAAGCAACACTAAATAACATTCTTCACACCTGAAGAGAATTGGTATTAGAGAGGAACACAAATATGTGGGAATGAATAAAGTTTAAGTGAATGAAGATAAAAATTATGAATAGTTAAATATGAAAATAACAATATCTCATAATTTCCTTAATATATAAGGTTATTATATAAAATATTGACCTGGTTTTACATTTATACAGCAAACAATGAAAAATGAAATTTTTAAAAATTCAATTTTTATTCACCTCCCAAATCATAAATTGCTGAAATAAAAACTTAACAAAATATGTGTAAGACTTTTATAATGTAAAACTACAGAGAATGAAAGAAACTAACAAAAACCTAAGTAAATGAAGATACATTACATATTTATGGATTGGGAGAATCAATACTCTTTAGATTTAAAATCTCTCAAACTGACCTATAAATCATGAAATCTCTATAAACAGTCTAGAGAATTCAATAAAATGAGCTCACCTAGAAATTGGCAAGTTGATTGGAAAATGTATGCAGAAATGCAAATGGCCCAGGTTAGTGAAATCAATGTTTAAAAAATAGAAAATCTGGTAGACTGAAAATTACAATAACAAATCAAATAATCAAAACAATGTAGCATTGGCCTAAGGAAAAATATATAGGTTAATGGCACAGAAGAGAGTATCCAGAAATAGACCCAAGCATATATGGTAAATTGATTTTCAACAAAGATGCCAAGCCGATTCAAAGGGGGAAAAATATATTTTCTAAAAGTAGTACTAGGACCACTAGCTATCACCTAAAATATATAATAAAAATAATCCCAATCCTAAATCACACAAAATTAACCTGAATGGGTCAATTAGAAAAATGGGCAGAGGACCTGAGTAGACACTTCTCCAAAGAGGACATACAGGTAGCAAATAGACATATGAAAAAATGCTCAATGTCATCACTAATTGTTATAGACATGCAAATCAAAACCACAATGAGATACCAACTCACACCTGTCAGCATGGCTATCATCAATAAATCAACAAACAACAAGTGCTGGTGAGGATGTGTACTATTGGTGGGAATGCAGATTGGAGCATCCACTGTAGAAAACAGTATGGAATTACCTAAAAAAATTAGAAATGGAATTGCCTATAACCCAGTGATTCCACTTATGTGTATATATCTGAATAAATCCCAAATGCAATCGGAAAAGATATATGGACCCCTATGTTCATTGTGTCATCATTTACAATAGTCAAGATATGGAAGCAACCCAAGTGCCCATCAATGGACGAGGGGACAAAAAAGCAGTGGTGCATATGTATAACGAAATGTTACTCAGCCATAAAAAAAAGTGATATCTTACAAATTGCTATAACATGGATGCACCTAGAGGGTGTTTTGCTAAGTGAAATAAGCCACTCAGAGAAATACAAATACCATATGCTTTCACTTATAAGTGGAATCTAAAGATAATATAAACACACAAAATAGAAAGAGACTCATAGATACAGAGATCAGGCTGATGGTTGCCACAGAGTAATGGGATTGGGGGACTGGGTGAAAAAAGTAAAGGGTATAAAATAATGGATAGTTACAAAATAATCATGAGGATGTAAAGGACAGCACAAGGAATATAGCCAATAATCCTATGTGATAAAAGCCTTATATGCAAATCAACTGAACGGTGGAAAGACCAGTCATTATGATGCACACTGACCACCAGGGGGCAGATGCTCAATGCATGAGCTGCCCCCTGGTGGTCAGTGCACTCCCACAGGGGTAGTGCCTCTCAGCCAGAAACCGGGCTCACAGCTTGCATGCACAGTGGTAGTGGCTGGAGCTTCTCCCAACTCCAAGGTAGCGCTAAGGAGCAGCGGGCAGGCGCGCGATAAGGAGCAAGGGGTCCCAGACTGCAAGAGGGCACAGGCCAGGCTGAGAGACCCGCCCGCCCCAGTGCATGAATTTCGTGCACCAGGCCTTTAGTATTGTAATAGTTATGTATGGTGCCAAGTGCATACTGGTAATATTGGGAGAGGTGAAACACTATGTAAAGTATATGATTGTTTAACCACTATGCTGAACACCTGAAGTTCATACAAAATAATAATAAATGTAAAATGTAATTGGAAAATAAAATTTAAAACATTTTTGAAGAAATAAAAATACTAGTAGTGTCATGTGGAAATATGGTAGTTTTCTTATCAAATTAAAAACATAAGAAAAAACAATTGGCCCCCCGTGCTTTGGGCACAGCATGAGAACATATAAATACTTCTACAGAAATATTTATTACTATATTGTTGCAATAATAAAAAAATCATTCTCTATCTAACAATATGTCAATATTTAAATTATGGTACATATATTTACAATTAAAAGAAACACATGACTTGCAAGTTGCACCTGAGAGGCCGAGAATCCAAGCAAAATTTCTGATCATTGAATGAAATTCATTGAAAACAACGGATCTCAAGAACCACCAAGTAAGTCCCTTGTAAATATCCTGGTTTGCCTGTCTTCCAGGACAATTTCCATGTGCATTGAGGGCTAAAACGAGTATTGAGAAAGAAGCAATAAAATTCTACTTGGAGGGAAAAAACACCTAAAATAGCTGATATTGATCTAAGCTTTGAAGGTGAGTTGTACCTTTCCCACTGAAGTAGTAGGGAGGGTATTTTCTAATAACCAGTCCTCCATTTGGTTTCTAAGAGAGCTTCCTTCTCTTTCAGCACAAAGCAGAAGGAAAGACAACAGAGAGGTTCAGGGAGGTACTGAGGAGGTGCTAGCCTTTTCTCAGAAAAGATCATTATTGTCTCTCCTTGCTCAGTTCCTATCCCATGGTTAATCTACATTCTTTCAGAAGCAGAGTAAGTCCTACAGACTGTCATTTTCAGTAAGTAGTAGCTGTCAGGAAAAAATTTAAATACCAAGTGAATGAGGACCCCTCTTTTATTTAAAAAAAAATTAGCACCCCTCCATTAGAGCCTTTTCATTCTTCAAAATGACCTAATATTGAGCAGGGGAAAAGTCAGTAGCTGTCTTTTACCAACCTTGATGCTGACCTTGGGGTCAGAAAATGACATTTTGTTCTTGTTCTGCTAATGCACAACCTTGACCAGTTATTTCACCTCTCTGAACTTCAGATTCTGAGAAGGCCATCAGACTAGAACATTACAGCATGAATGGCATGCCTAAAATGACAAAAGAAACATTAAAATGCCTATCAATCTATTTGGTATGTAACATGTTGACTGCAATAACAAACAGTAACACATTCTGCATACTACATGAAAAGTTCCACACTAAGCCTGCTATCATTGACGGGTTATCCATAAACATCATGATAATTCCTGTGAATCTTAAAACATTGCTGAAGGTTTCCAGTATTGAACATTAGGATCATGTCCAAAAAGCTGCTTCTCATAACTTTCCTCTGAAAGTTTCTCTCCTTAAACTTTCTCATTAATGTTGCTGTCTCCTTCCCTGGATATAAAAGCAGCTGAGGCAAAGGGCCACATTTATGGTCTGGTGATGTGTTTTACAGAATCAGTTTTTAATTTTTTAAATGCCTAATTTGGAAGGCAAGAGAAGCATGCTACTAAAACAAATTTCAACTAATAATGATTATCTCTAGGGAAAAAAAAAATTCCCAGTATCATACATCTCTTACAAAACTAATTTCAGGTCCCTTCAAATTTACTTGTCCTATATAGATTTTTCTGCTTAATATTCTCCTTGAACATGAAAGTTAAACCCTTTGGCATAGACCAAGTGTGTGATGTGGATCTTGAGCCATAGATTATGGTTTATTCTAATTTCGTGTTTCCATAAATTAGAGACATTTTATTAAAAATACCTGATAGTCACCTACACACACAAGCACACATACCCGTACACACATGTCCATCAACACAAATACAACCTGCAGAGTGTGGTGAGAGATTTTGATTGACATTTTTATTTTCAGTGTTTCAACTCTGTTTATGTTTTAGCTCAATACATAATTTCACTTTTTGTTGCCTCCCACAAGACATCAACTGAAAATCCCTGATTAAAAGCAGTGGAAGGAGAGAAATTTCTTTCATTAACTCATTTGGGAGGAAAACCAGTCCAATAAGTAATAGGAAGCCTCATCTTAGCCTCCTTATGGAAGATTTTCCTCTCTAAAAATGAAAAGCCCTCTGTTTAATTGTCTTGGCCCATTCATCCTGCCTAGAATGCAAATGTGTAAACCCTTGCTTCTTAAAAATTAGTAAGGTCTAGATACTTGATATCGTCCAAGGTAATCCAACCTGGAAGAATCTATTATAAAATATATTGTTAGATGTGGTTATTAGATAGCTTCTTTGCTTAAACTCCAGTTTCTCAGAGATTTTGACATCTGAAGTCAGAATGCATACTAAACATTAAGTTAGTTGATACACACAGAGTATTATAGACCTATAGGCCTGGCATGTAGCAAAAGTTATGTGAATTTAATCCTTGTTGTTGTTTTTGTGACCTGAGCTCAAAATGCTTACCTATATATATAAAGAGCCAGGGTCCATCACATCCAAAATGACCTAAGTCTCAACCTAATGCCCAGGCTGCGTGCGCAGCAGACTCTGGTGTGTGGGGACTTGTGACAGTGGGGACAGGGCCGGGGAGGCGGGGCCAGCACTCACACTCACTCACAACCGCACACACACATAGAAACACACAGCGCCCACCAGCTCACAGTCTTTTCTTCCTTTCTTTCCCTCCCTCCCAGCTCACTCTGAGAGCCTCTTTCAGAATGAGGCTCCAGGGTGGGCAGAGGGTGGAGCTGCCCCCACTGGCCCCACCCCCTCCCAGCCAGGAAAGAGGAAGAGGGAGAGAAGAAGGCAGGGTGGCCTGGAGGACTGCTGAGGAAAACAAAGAAAGACAGAGACTAGGAGAGACTGGGATGGAGAGATGGAAACAAAATAGCAATATTAAAATATTTCCTCTAATTAATTTCCTTTAAATGTGCACAAATTTTGTGCACCAGGCCACTAGTCTATATATATAAAAAGCCAGTGACCATAATGCCATAATGACCAGAAGGACCGGTTGCTATGATGCCCAAGGCATCCAGTGAACCAGCCTGATTGGGGGGTGGGGCTGTCCGGCCAACCCTCTGCAGCCTCTCCCCCCGGCCAGCCCCACTCCCAATCAGGGGTGGGGCCTGCTGGTCAATCACCTGCGGCCCTTCCCCCCAGTTGGTTCGGCCCTGATTGGGCCGATTGAGGCGGGCTGGCTGGCCTACCTCCTGCCATCTCCTCCTCCCGACAGGCCATGCCCCGAATTCGTGCACTGGGTCTATAGTATCCATATAACAATGCAACATCTTCATTTGAATATTTAAAACATCACACTTAATATATACAAGACTAAATTCCTGTTTCACATCCATACTCACTTCTCCCTAAGTCTCTCCACCATTAGCATTGTTGTTCATGCCAAAAACTCAAACAGTTTTATTACTATTTTTCTCTCAATATTTACATTCTACAATTCAATATAATTGTTGGCATAACTCTAAAATACATCCAAATCTGATTATTCCTTATTATCCCAATGGCTGTCACCTAGTTCAAGCCACTAGTGTATCTACCCTGACCGCTGTAATGTTGTTGCTGTTTTCACTTTTATGCTGCTAGACTGCATGCTCTGCAAAGAAGCTAGAAAGATCCACTTAAAACATTAATCAGATCATATTGCTTCCCTGGACTGCAATGACATTTCTGTTCTTAGAATACAATTTTTACCATGATCTGAAGGACTACATGGTCAACAATGTCAATGTCTTTGACTTTTAGCTCCTTTCACTTTCTCTCTCTCTCATTCATTTGACTTCAGTATCACTGGATTTATTGGTTCCATGAAGACAGCAATTCTTCCCAGACTCAAAGCCTATGCACCTATCATTTCCTCATCTTGGAGCACCCAGTGCTCACACCTTAACATGGCTTGCTGCCTCACTTTATTCTGGGATCTACTCAACTATCATCTCAACAGATACTGTCCCTTAAGACCCAATTTAAAATAGAATAGTAGAAGCAGAAAATAGTAGATTTGAACTAAATTACCACAAAATCTTGAGGTTTGATTAGTATTGTTAAGAAAAATCGCTGAAGAGTTTTGCATCTCACGTTTCTCTTCAGACAAATGAATGGGGAAAATAATGAATGATCATTAGGGAATGGCAAAATTCAGAGGACACACCTGCATGACAATGGTTCACTAATTGCACAACACAGTTAAGTTGTAAGATTCTATTTCATGAGCGATTGAAAAGAATTAGAAGCAATATTTGTCTGATAGCGGTGAGATGGCAAAACTATATACATAATGCTTTGGGTTTTACAATTTTACAAATGGTTATTCAGTGGTCATCAAACCAATCCTATGACAATAAAAAGATATAGAACCATTATAATCACGTATATGAGAAAAATGTGACCCTAAACAGTGAAATAACTTGCATTCATAGCCTACAAGCATTCGACTTTATATTTAACATTTATATATAATACAAATTTAGTAATTTTTGCATAATGCCACACTAAAGAAGATATAAATGCCAAAGAAGAGAAAGATATGTCTAAATATTCTATCTAGTTGAGATTCATATTGATAAATTATTCAGTAATTTCTAATGTACTGATGGAAATACTGAACCATTCTGCTTACAGGAGGAAATACACTTTTTTCATTATTACAGTTATAAAAGCAAAAGAAATTCAAAATGGTTTAGAGAGAGTTAACAGAACTCTTTGAGTTCCTGAGTTTGTCATCACAAATGAGAGGTTTTCATAGACCATAAAATTAACTTTCTCTGTTGCCAGTTGTTGAGCTGCATGACAAGACAGCCTACACGTATTTGTTAATTGGATGAAGCAAGCTTGCTATGTTTTTCTTTCTTCCTCACTAGCGACACAAGCTGTGTGAAGTTTTCCAAAGGGAAAACCCTCCTTGACAAGATTTACTCCTGACAAGCTGTCAAAGCAGTGTAGAGCCAGGGTTCCACGGAGTGAATATAAACGAATATTGCCAGCCTAAACACAACATGCGATCAGGAAACTTCTTCAGATCATGGATCCTTGAGGATTATATTCTAGAGATTAAAAAATACATTAGTATTCTAGACAGAGAAATATTGTGGGGCTACTCAAACCTTATTCTGCAATTGTCCAAGGATCATCCTGCTTTAAGTCAAATGTTTTACAACATCCTTTAATAATCATGGGTTTAAAAGTTATCACATTATTATCAGAGAAATAAGCATACCACACAAAGTTTTCAATTTGCAAATATATGTCTTTGCTCCTGGTTTAATTTTTCATTGACCCCTACTATGTGCAAAGTTCTGTATGAGAAACCAAGGAAGGCACAGAGAATAGTGTTGCTTTTCTGCCGTGTGGTGGTTATGGTCTAGTGGGGTGATGAAACATTTATGTAGATGATCATAGGGTAAATACAAAAGTAATAATTTCTATAAAAGCATAAGAAAGTATCAAGTTTGGAGAGTTTGGAAGAATGACTCAGTGTAGATTCTAAGTTCTAGAGCTGAAAGGTAGATAATTATTTAGTCTAGTCTCCTCATTTTTTATATGAAGAAATCAGAGCCCTGGGTGGAAAAATATGGTTGTAAAAATATTGTCTCCCAATTCAGAGAGACAATTAGTAACAGACATAGGAAGAAAATAAGTTTTCTGAGTCCCCTGTCTTCTGATGCTTATAGCAATGGATGTTGACAATGGTTAAGAAAAACAGTCTTGGGGTTGAGGAGAATTGAACTCTTGGATACATCGCATAGCAGGTGGCCAACTATTTGCCACATTCATCATCTTGACCAGCTTCTCTTGCTATATCCAGCTCTGACTGTTCCAGTGGGAACCCTTCAGGGAAATAGACCAGGACAATAAGAAAGAAGTAAAAACCAATTCTAGCCTTCAACAATTCATAAAACATCTAACTCTTAAATTGTGTTGTAGTTAAGGATTCTGGCTGCACTACCATTTTGACACATAAATATCAATTCACTGACCAGTCTTCTCCCCAGCACCCAGGTTCTTATGGTTAGTTACATCTGGATATTCACTTCATACCTGAATAAAATATTTAAAGCTGATCATTTTACCTCCCTTGCCTTGATGTGTTTCCCCTGTTTCATTCCCTCTCTCATTATAATTAGAAATTCAAGATACTAAAATAACTTGTAAACTGTTTCTTTATTAATAATTCATTTTCTCTCCTAATAATTTTCTCTGTGAAAGCTTCTCTGGCTCTTCTCTCCTCTAACCTCTACCACTTCCTTAATTTGATAAGTTTCTTAGAGTCATTGGGGATTAGCATCTTCAATTGTGAAATGAGGATAGTAACTTTGCTTACCCTCATAGATTGTTATGGTGGTACGACTGGGGTGACTGGTTGACTTTTTCTGTTTACTAATTTTTATCTTATTTTCTACATTTTCTATAAAGGACATGTGCTTACTTTAATAATAACAAAAATAGTTAAAACAAAAGATACATGATGAACATTGTCTCATGTTATTTTTGTGATTATATTTATGGAAAAATAATATAGACCCATTGTTTTACATTCAAGCAGTAATCACTGGTTATATAATCATAAGTAAGTCCCTCCATCCGTGGCAAAAACATTGTGTACAGCAAAATCCATTTCCTCTTTTTCCCAGCACAGCTGAATAACTACATTTCATCCTCACAGGCAGTGAGGTGTGGCCATGTGGCAGTTTCATAACCAAGAGGTAAATATATAATGTGTTACCTCCAGTCCTTCTCATAAAAACCTCCCACTTGCATTTCTCCATGACTGTTGCCCTTCTTCCAACAAAATTCCAATTTCCAGGTAAACTTTGGAAGACATAGGAAAAACATACTATAAAGTTGATCACCTTGACTTCCTGAATGACAGTGTGAATAAGAGAGACCCAGCTCCATCATTAATTATTGCAGAATCTCTGTGTATTGATGTGAGCAAAAAAATAAATAAATAAACTTCTGTTACATTTGAGCCCTTATTCAATTTGAAGTATATGCATTACAATGATACATATTTTTAAAATACATTTGGCTTTCCAAATTAAATGCTGATAGTAATTAGAACAGACTAAGTTTGTTCTGTGATAAACAAACCCCCATATCCACAATGGTTTAACACAGTAAAAGTTTATTTCTTGCTCCTGAAAACTTCTTGCCAGTCCTGGTGACCCTCAGGCAGCTGTCTCTGTGAGTCAGCCATCCAGACTGCTTTTATCTGGTGGCTCCACCTTTTCCAAAGACCTTCTGCATGAATACAGACAGAGACTAGACATTTTTTAAAAAGGCTTTTCATTTTTGTCAGCTCAAATGTCACTCCCAGTCACATTCTATTTACCAGAACTATGTTCGTGGCTCTAGGTAATTGCCTTGGTTTGTGTGGTTCAGCGGTTAGAGCATCAGCCCATGCAACAAAGGGTTGTGGGTTCGATTCCCAGTCAAGGGCACATACCTGGGTTGTAGGTTTGAGGCAACCAGTCGATGTGTCCCTCTCACATCGATATTTCTATCTCTCTCTCTCTTTCTATCTCTCTCTACCCCTCTGTTCCTTCCACTCTCTCTAAATATGAATTTTTTAAAAATTATCAGGTGAGGATTAACAAAAAATATTATTTTAAAAAATGATCCTAAACATATGCAGGCACATTCATGAAATTTATTAGATAAACTAGAGGCCAGGTGCACAAAATTCAACACTGGAGGGTGTCCCTCAGCCAAGCCTGCACCCTCTCCAATATGGGAACTGCCAGCCATTTTATGGCGGCCATCTTGTGATGACATGGGGGCAGCCATCTTGTGTGAGGGTCTGACGGTCAATTTGCATATTACCTCTTTATTATATAGGATGAGAGTGTTTTTTGTTATGTTGGGACTATAGACAGTGTTTTTCTTGCTTTTTTATTCAATACTAGGGGCCCAGTGCACAAATTCATGCAACCTGAAAGGAACTGTGACCGTGCCTAACTGCTCCCCTGCCGGCCTGATCGCCTCCAACTGTCCTCGCCTGCAGCCCTGGTCCCCCCGCAACTGCCCTCCTCTGCTGGCCTGGTCGTCCACAACTTCCCTTCCCTGCCAGCCATCTTATGGCAGCCATCTTGTGACGAGACGGTCAATTTGCATATTACCTCTTTATTATATAGGATGAGAGTGTTTTTTGTTATGTTGGGACTATAGACAGTGTTTTTCTTGCTTTTTTATTCAATACTAGGGGCCCAGTGCACAAATTCATGCAACCTGAAAGGAACTGTGACCGTGAGGCTGTGGTGGGCACAGGGGTGGGTCTTGACCCATCCTCCACGCCCCCGCCCAGCACCTCCCACTGTGGCCCCTGGCCCTCTGTCTGCCGGCAGCCCTGCTCCCACTACTGCCACTCACACCCACTGACTTCGCAGAGCGATTGGAGCTGGTGCCAGCACCAGCACCAGCAGTGGGCGCGAGAGGAGGCTGCTGGCCCTAATCGCTCCTCAGGTGTAGGGGGAGGTGGAGAAGCCCTGAGGGGTGATTGGAGCCGGCAGCTGCTGCTCTCACCCACTGATGGCGCCAAGCCATCGGGGCCGGCACAGCCATCTTGTGACGACATGGGGGTGGCTATCTTGTGCGAGGGTCTGACGGTCAATTTGCATATTGCCTCTTTATTATATAGCATGAGAGTGTTTTTTGTTATGTTGGGACTATAGACAGTGATTTTTCTTGCTTTTTTATTTAATACTAGGGGACACAAATTCATGCAACGTGAAAGGAACTGTGACCTTGAGGCTGTGGTGGGCACAGGGGCAGGTCTTGACTCATCCTCCACACCCCTGCCCAGCCC
This sequence comes from Myotis brandtii, assembly GCF_000412655.1. Taxonomy (NCBI): domain Eukaryota; kingdom Metazoa; phylum Chordata; class Mammalia; order Chiroptera; family Vespertilionidae; genus Myotis; species Myotis brandtii. The sequence continues at coordinate 604,483 of NW_005353910.1, read as the reverse complement.
CTCCCACTGTGGCCCCTGGCCCTCTGTCTGCCGGCAGCCCCACTCCCACTACTGCCACTCACACCCACTGACCTCGCAGAGCGATTGGAGCTGGTGCCAGCACCGGCACCAGCAGTGGGTGCGAGAGGAGGCTGCTGGCCCTAATCGCTCCTCAGGAGCAGGGGGAGGTGGAGAAGCCCTGAGGGGTGATTGGAGCTGGCAGCTGCTGCTCTCACCCGCTGATGGCACCAAGCGATCGGGGCCGGCGCCGGGAGCTGGCAGCGGGTGCAAGCACTGGGCAGGACTGTGGTGTGCAAGAGCAAATAATTTTCTTTTCGGTAACCACCAGAAGCTCGCCCAATGACAGTGACAGGTGCCCCGTCTTGGTCTGGCACCCCCGCTCACCTGTTCCACCATCCAGCTGTGGCCAATGCCTGCCATGTTCCACGTGTGCCCCATGGTGGTCAGCATACATCATTGCAACCAGTTGTTTGGTTCGGTTTTCCACTGTTCAGTCTATTTACATATGAGGGTTTTATATATATAGATATTTTGCAGATTAAGATATATATTATCAGTCTTTTTCTTTTTTTAAAATATATTTTTATTGATTTCAGAGAGAAAGGGAAGAGGGAGAGAGAGATAGAAATATCAATGAAGAGAGAGAATAATTGATAAGCTGCCTCCTGCACAGCCCCTACTAGGGGTTGAGCCTGCAACCCAATCAAACCATGACCTCTGTCTGGTTCATAGGTCAGTGCTCAACCACTGTGGCACTTGGGCTGGGTTCCCACACGAATTTTTAAAACATGCAATACCTGACTATATAGTCAAGGACATTGACCTCTTTTCCTTTAGATTGTAAAAAAAAAAAATCACAATAGCCATCTGGTATGAATAAATCTAAATTAACTATTTTTTGTCAGATCAGCAAAAATATATTGTTTGGTGTGCCACAAAATTTTAGTAATTAGTTATGTGTGCCATGAGATGAAAAAGGTTGAAAATTGCTGCTCTAAGGGTTATATATTCTTCTTAATCTTGCATTCTTTTAGAATTCAGTATCCTTTTGAGGGGAAATTGCTCTCCCTTAGTTACATGTGGCTTTTGTAAAATTGTTAATCATATCATCCTGTTGCAGGAGTCCCCTATTCCCCATGGTGGCCAAGTGCCCCAAGCTGTGCCAATTCTAGATCTTCTTTAATGCTGATAGAACCTGGAATAAAGTAGTTCTCACTTCCTTTAGGGATTGCTTAAATGAGAGGAAAGAATGCTGGAGCTGCCAGGGACCATATCTTATTTTAAATATGAAGAATGAGGCTTTTTGCATAATTAAGGAGAGAGAGAGAGAGAGAGAGAGAGAGAGAGAGAGAGAGAGAGAAAGAGAGAGAGAGAGAGAGAGAGATTTTAGCAGTGCTGAGTGCATAAATCCTTCCCTGAGATTCTTTGTTTTGCTATAGCTCTTTCTTTTCACTTACACACTATCTTATCCTTCCCAGTCAGTGAGCTTTTTTCTGTATGAACTAATTTGAGTTCCTGCAATTGAAATAATCCTAACTATTATACACACTAAAGCAGTACACTTACATCCTTCTCTGCTTATTTGCATTCTGATAACCTGAATGTCATTTAGCACATACAAGTCAAATCTCAGTAAAATTCATAAAGAAAGCAGTATTAGATCTACATGTGCCTCCCAAGTAATCACAAAAATTGTTTTTTCAGATCAAGGTATAACTTTCATAATATTTAATTTCAAAGTAGTGTGAAAAGTTGACAATTCTTTTTGAAATAAACAATAATTTAAAATTTGATAAGCCAAAACCTATTAGCCTCTAATATGGTTGGGTACCTGTTTCAGGAAATTGCTACTGGGTGCCTTTCCAGAGAAAAGTAAGGGCAGCAGGTTCTATTTGGGAGTAAGCATTTAACTAAGAAGCAGAGGCTTGCATCTGGACCACTAACCAAGTTTAAAGGATTCACTAATACAAAGTAGCTAGTTGCAAAACATTGAGTAAAAGCAGTTTACTTCAGTCTCCTCATCTATAAAGTACAGTGAAACCTCACTTCTCAAACCTAATTTGTTCCTCAAGTTTATTCGAGAAGCGATTTATCTGACAAACCAAATCATCCCCCCCCAATAGATATAATGGAAATTACATTAACGCAGAGGCTTGCATCTGGACCACTAACCAAGTTTAAAGGATTTGCTAATACAAAGTAGCTAGTTGCAAAACATTGAGTAAAAGCAGTTTACTTCAGTCTCCTCATCTATAAAGTACAGTGAAATCTCACTTCTCAAACCTAATTTGTTCCTCAAGGTTATTCGAGAAGCAATTTATCTGACAAACCAAATCATCCCCCCTCCAATGGATATAATGGAAATTAAATTAATCCATTCCAGACCCCCAAATGATTCCTCGTTTTAAACTTTTTTATATACAGTGCATGACCAAGCTCTAGCATTGTTCTCACAAGTTTCCTTTTCACTTTACTGCTATCATTAATCTTCTTAGGACCCATATAACTTAGTGAACGTATTTAATAATAACAAGCAGCAACAAAAGCAAAAACAAAACAAAACATTCACAGCACAATCTCCTGAGATGTTAACAACAGGAGGTTTAGTGATAAACTGACTCATACTCACACATTTTCTCCTTTGTTTGTTGCCTGAGAGACCTGTGTGTGTAACAACATGAGGTTTAGTGATAAACTGACTCATACTCACACATTCTCTCCTTTGTTGCCTGAGAGACCTGTGTGTAACTGATTATACAGGTATCAGCATGAAAGTGAAAGGGATTTTAGGGATAAAATAGGCAGGTTTAGGGAGTCTGAGGAAGAAAGAGGGCCCATGGGGTAGGAATGCATAGGTGAGGGCTTTGAACCACCAGCAGGCATACATTCACAGAGAATAGAAAGGTGCCACAGGCTAAGGGGAGAGGAAGACATACTTTCACAGAGGATAGAGAAATGTTGACAGATGCTGGAAAGAGGGAAACATATGTTCACAGGAAATAGAGAAATGTTGCAAGATAAGGGGGAGATATTGAAGCTAATATCCTACATGTGCCTCCCAAGTAATCACAAAAATTGTTTTTTCAGATCAAGGTATAACTTTCATAATATTTAATTTCAAAGTAGTGTTAAAAGTTGACAATTCTTTTTGAAATAAACAATAATTAAAAATTTCCAGGTATCCAGCCTCTAATACGGTTGGATACCTGTTTCAGGAAATTGCTACTGGGTGACTTTCCAGAGAAAAGTAAGGGCAGCGGGTTCTATTTGGGAGTAAGCATTTAACTAAGAAGCAGAGGCTTGCATCTGGACCACTAACCAAGTTCAAAGGAGGACAGTGCTCTAAGCACTTGGTAAAGTCTCTCAGAGGAGGAGAAACTAATGCAATCAACATCACACCCTTCTCCTGACATTTGGTGGCAAGGAGAGCTTTCTTTGTGCTGTGATTTTAAAGACTATTTTAAATATATTTGTATTAGTTTCAGAAAGGAAGGGAGAGGGAGAGAGAGATGGAAACATCAATGATGAGAGAGAATCATTGATTGGCTGCCTCCTGCATGTCCCCTATAGGGATCAAGCCCACAACCCAGGCATGTACCCTCAACTGGAATCAAGCCTGGGACCCTTCAGTCCGCAGGCCAACGCTCTATCCACTGAGCCAAACCGGCTAGGGCTAAAGACTATTTTAGTCAAAAATATCTTCCTCTTTCCCAACACCCCCTCTGAAACATCAGGATATCTACAATCTCCACAGAAAAACTCCTTGGGTTTTAGAGTTTAAAGATATCCTGTGTCTGCCGAGAGACGAGTGACTGATTATACAGGTATCAGCATGAAAGTGAAAGGGATTTTAGGGATAAAATAGGCAGGTTTAGGGAGTCTGAGGAAGAAAGAGGGCCCATGGGGTAGGAATGCATAGGTGAGGGCTTTGAACCACCAGCAGGCATACATTCACAGAGAATAGAAAGGTGCCACAGGCTAAGGGGAGAGGAAGACATACTTTCACAGAGGATAGAGAAATGTTGACAGATGCTGGAAAGAGGGAAACATATGTTCACAGGAAATAGAGAAATGTTGCAAGATAAGGGGGAGATATTGAAGCTAATATCCTGCAAAAGAGTGACCAATTAGAAAAGCACAGGGTCATAAAATGGGGAAGGGATCCAATTAAAAGGGAGCATGAGGATACAAAGAACTACAGAATTTGTAAACCTTAGAAAAAAGGAGCTTAGTGGCTCACCCCCTTGGGAATCCCTATCTATGTGGGAGTCTGTATTTGCTTCCAGTAAATTTTCACCCGTTTAGTAACAAGTCCTTTTAGTCTGCGAATTTTATTCCTCAAATTTGCGAGGCAAGAACCCGCAAGGGGGAAATCTGCTCCCCGCACCTCACATTTCAAAAGGGTTGTTAGGTTGAGAATCAAAGTTTTGTTTGACAACTAAAACATTTTCTCATGAACAACTTGGTCAAGAACTGAATTATTCAAGATGGGAGACAGAGAATAAAACAAATAAAACAAAACAAAAACAAAGCAAAACAAAACAAAAGATGAGAGACATTTGAGAACCGAGGTTTGACTGTACACATTTGAGTGACTTCTAGAGTGCCTCCTGGTTCCCACATTGTAATTAGTAGTAATTTCATAGTAGATTTAATTTCAAAGTGGCAAGTCTATTGCTAATCCAATCCAATTTATACCACAAGAATAATGCATTGCTTTAATTTATTACTCATTTCACATTAAAATAAACTAGAGATTTTAGAAATCTGCTTTTATCTACTACCTTTAAGTCACAATGTGGTCTTTCTGAATAATCTAAGGCAGTGGTCGGCAAACTGCGACTCCTTGAGTGTGGCTCTTCCACAAAATACCACATGCGGGTGCACACATACAGTGTGATTGAAACTTCGTGGCCACACTCAAGGGGCCAAAGAGCCTCATGTGGCTCGTGAGCCGCAGTTTGCCGACCACTGATCTAAGGCAATTAAACCATAATATATAATTCAAAAATTTAAAAACATTACTAGAAAAATAATATTGCTGGTTGATTGACTGTTCTGTAATCAGGCCACATTATGCAGAAAATTTCCTAGTTATATTCAAAACAAATAATTGTACTTTTAGGTTTCTTACAAGAACTCTGGCTTTAAATATGTTTTATTTAAACTATCCCACCACTTGCTAAGTTTCAGTTGAATAGATATAGACAATCCTGTATAATAAAAGCCTAATATGCTAAGTGTCCAACCATTCATTCGACTGTTCAACCAGTCACTATGATGCGCACTGGACCACCACGGGGCAGACATTCTGACCAGTAGGTTAGCTTGCTGCTGGGGTCCGGCCGATTGGGACTAGGTGAGATGGGCCAGATATGCCCTGGAGCCCTCCCCTGGTCCCTCCCTGGTCCCTCCCCAGCCCTAATTGCGCACTGCTGGGGTCCCTTGGCCTGGCCCGCATCCTCTCACAATTTGGGACCCCTCAGGGGATGTTGGAGAGCCAGTTTTGGCCCGATCCCTGCAGGCCAGGCTGAGGGACCCCACTGGTGCATGAATCTGTGCACTGGGCCTCTAGTATTTTAGAAAAGAATTAAATCAAGTTTCCTTTGGGAGTATAATGGCTTTTCCTAGAAGGGGAACAGAATATGCCACCCCAAAATGTGCCATTTGGCATGTGGATTATTTTGAGCTGAAGGCAATCAAGTTGCAGTAGACTCAAGAAAAGCTTTTATCTCTCCCTTAACTACCTGGAAGAATTGGGATAGGGGGCTCAGATTAGAGACAGAGCTATTACTAGAGATAACTTTTGTCGACCTATCTGTATGACAGGGCAAATATCTAATTACCAAATATCTGCTCTTTCTACTGTCCTGCAAATTTGGTTTTGAATAGCCAGGCCCCTATCCCATTTCTTAACTTAGGATGGCAGATAAGCCTAAACTGCCCAACTTGCCCTTGGGTTGCATATTTTTCTCCTGTTAATTTGTCTTAAAGCAATTTAACTTAATTATTAGACCAGCCAAAGAAACTAGAAGGGTAGAAGAAGAAATTTTCCCCTTCAACAGCCTTGATATGAATTTTTTAAAGTAAGCATACTAAAATGTAGAGTTCTTTATTTTTTATCTAACCAAGTGCCCAGGAAATAAAAATGGTTATAACAGAAAATACATATTGCAGAGTGAGAAAAACAGTTCCAATTATCTACTGGTTTTTCAGCCACACTAATACAATTCTTTTAATTAAAAAAAATCTACTATTTCTGGAGTGCAAGACCATGTGACAGATATTACTGAAACTAAAAGGATAGAACAGCAGGCACTTTATTCTCCAGATGATGCACTATTCAGCAAAATGGAAAAATTAATAAAGACCAAAAATTAATTCAGTCACTATATATTTATTATCTGTTGTTTCCTGTCATCATTCTAAAGTGCTGTGAATATAATAGTGATATAGACAAGGTGTCAGCAGACAGGGAGAAGACATATAATGAAGGAGACATAAAACAGGTAACTTCAAAAACCAGTGCTGGAAAGTAAACCATGATGATAAAATTGCCAGTGACTGGGTGATTACCTTGAATGATTAGAGATCTCTTTGCGGTGGTGGAATTAAGCTAAGACTTGAATGACAAGAGAGAGTTAAGCAGAATGAACTGGAGGATGTATTTCAGGATGAATGAACAAGTAGTGCAAGGATTTAGGGCCTTTATCATATAATATACAATATAATATGCAGTAAAAGGAAGAGTATACTAAGGTGCCCTAGGACAGAGGGCCCTGGGAATTCAGAGGTGGAAGAAGAACATATGTGGGAGTAGAGATAGGGACTCATAAACTAATCCAAATGAATCTCAAGTTTGAGTAGGTTTTCATCAAATAGACACATGCCAATGTCAAGAAATAGAACTCAAGTTCTAGAGATCTGCTGTATAGCATATTGCCAATAATTAACAATATGGTTTTATGTACTTAAAATTTATGAAAAGGATGGATCTCATGTTAACTGTTCTTACCACAAAAATTAAAGGCATGAAAAAATCTTTTGGAGGTGATGGCTATGTTCATTATCTCGATTGTGGTGAAGATACTATGGGTATATGCAGATATAAAAATGCATCAAAATGTATACATTAAATATGTGCAAGTTTTGTTTAACTATAACTCAATGAAGCTGGGCCACCACTTGCCAGGGCTGACCAGCAGACCCTGAGCTAAGGATGAATGATTACTCTGACACACGTTTCTGTGAAAGAGAGGGCTAAGGGACTGCCTGGCTAGAGGAACCAGATAGCCTTGTTCACTGCCTCTTCAGGTTTTTATTGTAACAGCAGTTTGAGATAAAGTTTATCTTTTAGATACAAACAGTAGGGTAAGTAATCTTGAGAGGACACATGTGTCTGCAGTGTCCTTTAAGCAAGGACACCTAAACATAAGCATGAAGATTCTGGTAAACACCTGAAGGTCCACACATACACAGACTTGTTTGGAAAGGTCAAGGAACAATTAGGGGTGGTCGCCTTCAGCCAACTCCCCTAGTTGGAATTTCCTCCTTACAAACTTTCCAACCAAGTCTCCTGTGGGGGAAAAGAAAAAAGCATAAACTAAGGATTTCTAACAACCACAATCATATACTGCTTTATGTGGTGAGGTTTAACTCTTGACAAAACAAAATGAAAGAGTTATTTCAAGAGGTTTTTATGAACTTTTCCAAACATTATCATAAAAGAACACATAGTCACCTTTTCCAGAATCTCAGCTCAAGTAATTCTCCTTAATATTCAAGATATTAAACATTTTATGGAAGAAAACTAATTTTAATTTTTAGAACTTGGAATTATGTCTCATTTTTACCCGATCCCGTGAGATTGATATTTTAATATTCATTTAGAAAAGACTTCAATCTCAGAATTTTCTAGGGAATAACTGTGATTATCTGAGTACTGCTTATGAAAGCAATTATATAATTAAAAGCAAGAGACTTTAAAGCTCACTAGTTTAAAACTCTTCATTTACATATGAAGAAGAGATCCAGAGTGGTAGTTAACATCCAAGACCACAAAAATAATTAGAGAGATAAGCAGCACTTGAGCCCTGTCCTCATGATTCCCCGGTCAATGCTTTTGTATATTTTCTTCACCTTCATTCCTTAGTTTTCTGAATCCTTAGTAGTCTGACTTTCACAGTCTATTTGAGAAACAGAGATACATTCTCATTATCTGAAACATTGCAATACTTGAGAGAACCCAGGCAATGACAACACAGTAAAATATGAAGTGTATTATATGTAGTTTATTAAAATAAAAATTTTAAGTATCAAAATATGTGAATTATTTTTATATTTGCAATTAGAAATGATTCAAGGTCATTTTGTTAAATAATATCACACTCATTCATTTGAATTCAGATATGCTTTCTAAAGATGTCAGAAAAAGGAAGAATGCAGTAATCTATCTAAAATATTATACTCTCCTACAGTTCACTCAGCATTTTTGAAGTTTAGACTTAATTTTGACTAAAAACACAGTGTAAATGCAGCTTTTGAATATTTCATGCAAAAACATCTAAGTATCTGTAGGAGTTGAAGAAGAGGGTATAAGACCCTTTTATTTTACTTTACTTTGACTAGATTAAGGATGATTGAGAAAAATACATGTTTTTAATTATTTTTTAAAATATAAGGATATCTACATGAAAGCACAGCAGGGAAGTGTTCTCAAAGTAATAATTGAGTGAATTCTATTAAAATAAATCTATATCTTTTTAAAGGCTGTTCATGTTGTGAAACTTGTATATAACTACCTAATTTTCATCTCATTGGATGTAAAATAGACTTGTAAAATGCTATTAAAATAGAGGACAAAATGGCTATATAGCATATACATGTATATTTCATTTATTCAGTTCATTAATTGCCTTAGAAACTGCAATTTGTATGTGAATCACCTTATTCATCACTTAACCATTAATTACTTTTGAATAGAATGTCTAAGCTCAATGGTGGAAATAACATCAGAATTCAATTTAATGAGAATTCTATGGTGGAAAGACAGTAAAGCAAGAACAATGAACACTTTAGCAGGTCCTAAGAGTGCATATAATTTCCTTTGGATGCTGGCTAATTGATTATTAAATGTTGCCCTAGATCTCTCCTTTATTCCACTGATTTGATTTTCCATTTCTCTTTCTTTTCTGCATCAGACTATTTTTGATGTGAGCACCATTATGGCAGTTTTCAAAACCTGCCAAGTAGAGATTCTTTCCAGTGAGTTAGGCAGTTGGCATTGGTGGCTCAAAATATGAGAACAAATGAAAAGATGAGCAGCATTTACTGAAATGTAATATACCAAGTAAGAAGAGGACAGAATAATAGTCTAACCAGGGACTGTCTGAACACAAAGAAGAAACCAAAATTCCCAACACTCTATTGGCACAACTGTAAAATTTGCACATGGGACTCATCCTTTACCCTAAACATTGTTTTGATCTTAGGACTATAAACTTTTAGAATTTCAACATTAGGTAAATTTAGAGATTATCTTGGATTTATGGACTGCAAAGTGTTCCATAAAGCTCCTGAATTGGATGAAAAAATCTCCATCATTTATTTCTATAGACTGTCTCCTTAGAAGTTTCTTCCAGAAAAAAACAACAATAAGAATTACTCCTTAATCTTTCAATGATTGGCCCACATATAGAAAATGAATTCTACAATTCATGTGTTCAGTAACTGCAATTGAAAAACCTCATCTTCTGAATCACAGATGAATGTTCTTTACATGACATCAGATGGTATCTAGCCCTCTTTCAACTACAACAGTGTGTTGGCAATACTCAGACTCCTCAACATAAATTCAGTGTATTTCAGTATCATTGCACAAGATCTTTGGCAGATTTTAGATAAAAAACAAACAAACAATAATAAAAAACACCCTCTTATTATTAACCCAGGCTGCTTTCTCTTAGCACAAACTACTCACTGGACCGTAGAATGACAACATTCTGAAATAGTGCCCATAGATGTGAATAATTTCTTAAGCTTTCATTGGTAACAGTGCACTTCCTTATTTTCCCTATACTCAATTCTTTGCCCCATTATCTAATCCCCAGCAAAAACAAATATCTATAGTTAAGATCAATTATGAGGGGTCTTGCTTTTCTGGGTTCAGAATTAGTGAGGTTTTCTTCAGAAGCCTCAGAAGATGATTAACATATTTTTCAAGTAAATGCAGCATATTAAATGTTTCCCAGTCCCCCCAAGCTCCCTTGTTGAGCAGATCCAGTTACAAATCCTCCCTTGTGATTTACAAATATCTACCATTTTGAATTATCAGTGTTAATTGTGTTTTGCTTTAGAAGTACTAAAAGGAAGAAAAAACAAAGGGAAGAAATTAGAAAAGCCTAATTTTATTTTTAAAGAAAGTAATGCTGGGAGGTTACAATTAATTTTTCCTTCAAATATTCCTCATTAAGAGAGACAAAAACATAAGTAGTTAATACACATTGTCTCCAAAATAAAATAAGAACTTTCAAAAATCAAAATGTTTATGATGCACTCCCAATTGTTTCATTTTAAAGACAGGAAACTGTATGCCTGGCTCTCTCAGCCTAGTTGGTGATGTCTCACACAATGTCCTTGCTGTGTTCAATAAATCTGACATTCATCCTGCTGAGTTGATGTAATGCCACATCTCTCCTCACTTCAATTTGTCTGAATTCCTTTGATCATAATTGCCATCTATTTTGATGCTTTTATTCATAGCTAAGAAAACATTTTGGATGTTATCTTCAGTTTTTATCCTAAATGCCAAGAAGACACATTTGAATTCAACAGACAACCTCTCTGTAGCTTAATTATTTCAAGTACATTCTGGTATTTATTTTTAAGTTGCTAATAGTTTTCTAGCCTTTAACAAGAGGTACTATTTTTCTTCTGGCAATCAAATCGCCTGTCTTTCACGCTGCTGTAAGTTGTTATTCATTCTCCTATAAAGAAAGCAAGGAGATTCAAAGGTAGGACAGGCAGCTTACACTTTGATCACATCACACTGACATTGGAAATGCGTTGCCTTAAAAAGGCTTTAAATGATCTGAATACTTCAGGTAAAATCTTGGGAAAAAGTCTGCCTACCACTCTTCTGCTTAGGTCACAATTTTTTCTTAATTTTGACCTAATCTTTTAGGTAGATTCAGGATCTTGACATTGTATAAGTTTCCCAGCTCTTGCTATTGGGAGAAAGATGTCTTTCATAAATCTCTTCTAGCACTTGGCAGTTTAAAATGTTAGAACTAGAAATTGTGTGATGTAATTATAGGATTATATGCTCAATGAGTGATTCCCGGTATGACCTTAGGTAAATTACTTTACTTTCTCATCTTCATCCTTTTTTTTTTCTTGTGGAGTGAATGGAAATTACAGTTTTTCTTCTGTTCTTGCATGGGATATACTAGAGGAATAGCATAAGAGAAACTTCATGCTACATTACTATAAGTAATTATTTAAAAGGAGAATGTAATAAAGAAAGTAATAAGAGCAAGTAGAACCTAAACGTTCTCCGAAAGAGGTGATAGAAATGTCGTTAATTGTGCATGTTTCAGCTGAGTGTAACGTATATGATTATTATCTATGAAATGAAACATATCTGCATCTTCTTTGATTGATGGGACTGTATTGTGGTGAACATCTCCAATCTTAGCTTACAAAAGTTTTCATCAAACATGCATTATTATTTCTACTTCAGAAATCATCATGTTCCAGGGAAATAAATAAACCAGATCTAGATACATCCTAAGAAATTTTGAGAAGAATTAACTAGCTTCCTTAATTCTAATATGCAGATATTATTTGTCTCAAACAATAATTAAAGAGCAAATAAAGGTATATATGGTGGCTTTCTATACCAGCATTTGTAGCACTGGTTGTGTTAAATGTCAGGATAAGATACCAGACCAGAAAAATTTCCAAAAGGTTTTAATTCACTTTGAAAATAAAATTGAGTAGAGTACATAATGGCCATTGTCATTGCAAAGAAACTCAATAATGGTTTTCTCCATCTTCAAACACACTAACATGAGCCATTGTTGTATTTCCTTTGGTTAAAACAAATGACTTCTTCAACCTCAGACATTACATGCCATCATATAAATGTTTTTACCTACTAACTGTTACTCTTTCTATTGATGATTCTTAAAATGTACTAGATTAAGTCCAATAATTACAAAACTAAAATAATCAGAAAAATATAGGGACATCCACTTTTAGCAACATGACGGAGTAAGCATTAATTAAAACACCTCCCACAATAGCACAACTAAAGTTGAATAAAATTCAGAAACAAAAATCCTATCTACCACATAGGATAGGATTCTGTGAACACTGAAGCATGCAATAACCTGGGGCTAGTTGTCAAACCCATAAAGGCTGCAGATATTGGAATTATAAGACAAAAATATATAAATGATGATATATTCAATCTACTTGAAAATAAGGATGCTTTGGAAAGTATGACCAAATGGATTTGAAAAATAAAATAAAATTTAAACTCCAGGCATGAATGTCATTATTGAATTTAGAAACTTAACATGTTAAGCGCCATGTCAGTCACTGGTGACTGACACTATACTTTCCACCTGGAAGACAAAACAGGCTTGGTGCATAACATGTTTTAATGGACAAAAAATATACTACAGGAGGGAGATCTGAAGTTTGCCTTGCATTAGCATAAAGTAAAATAGAAATGATGAAATTAAACAGACAGAACATAGGATAATAACATGGAAAATAAAAATGGAGATTATAAAATACATAGGTAGGGTAAGACGATCTCACATAACTTATTTAGAGTTTCCGAAGGAGATAAAATAAAGAATGGAGAAAAAGCAATAGTTGAAGAAAAATGTCTGAGAGTTATGAATAACTGATGAAAAACATTACCGCTCACATTTAGTAACATGATTAATCTAAAAAAAATATTTTAAAAACCCAAACTAAGAACATCATAGTAAAATATCAAAGACAAAATTAAATACAGTCAGTAAGAAAATATGGACTAAGTCTAAGACTAGGTCTATAATTAAATATTGGCAAAACACTAAAATTCAAAAGGCAGTGTAATTATATCTTCATAGTGATGACTTATAAAATAAACTATCACTCTGGATATCAATAGCTGGTGAAATTAACTTTGAAAATTGAGGGTAAAATAAAAGTATTTTTAGACACAAACCTAAAACATATTCTACTAATAGACTCCAACTAAAGAAATGCCTAGAGCATATTTTTTACAAAAAAGGAAAATTAATTCTAAAGTAAGGTCTAAGGTGCAAGAAGCAATTGTGAACAAAGAAAATAACATATGCCAGTAAAATTAAAAACAAAAATTAAATATATTAAACAACAATGATAGTATCCAAAATATAAAATTAATCAATTAAGATAGAAACAAGTCCTGAAAAACAAGTGGAAAAATAATAATTAGAGGGATCATATTAGTAGGGTATTGGATGTAATCAGTTCTATCCATGAAATGTTTGATAAACAAATCACTGTAAGATTTATTACAATGTTTATGTAAATTTTACAAATTAGAGAAAAGCAACTAAGTATTAGATATAGATTTTATATGAATTCTAAACCAGTAGGTGGAAAGATTATGACTAAAATACAACAGAAAAATATTTTAAATGGACTAATAGAAAGTACAAATTATAATCAATGTATAAATAAAATATAAATTTTCAGGTTTTTTAAAATTTATGAAAAACAAAGTATAAGAAGTCTAAGAAGAGAAAAAGTATGTCAGGCAAATTCAAGCAAAATAAGTATTTTGGGCATATCTATAGTAATATTAGATAAAATACATTTGTTACAAATTCCAATAGTCATCAGATATTATGAAGAGTTTCAATTAATCATAAAAAGTATAAATTTATCTAACACTAAATTTCATAATATGTAAAATTAAAAAAATGACAGAATCACAGGGAAAAAATTTAAAATCACCATAACAATAAGAAATTTTAATGTATCTCCCTCAGATATTGATAAAGGATACAAGACCTGAAAATGTTCATAGATTTTTCTATGTCTTTTTTTCCTGCCTCCTTTCAGAGGTACAACTAAAATTATACTAATGGAATAAAATAAATGGACTCATGACAGTGAAAATAATGGGGCTATTACCTTTAGTGGGTGAGTGAATTTAACAAACTCTGGAAGACAGAAATGTAATAGAAGAAATAGAATAGCAGAGTAACAAACTAGAATACCTAGAGGAAATGGAATGGGAGAAAGGAGATAATTTTCCAGGTAGGAACCCAAAGACGCCCATGTCTGAAAGTCTAAGGGTATGGAAACATTCCAGAGAAAACTGGAAGTTAATTTAAATTACCTGAGTAATCTGATGAGGTTTAAAAAATATTCCATTAGGTTTTGTAACTTTAAAATCTCTCCATTATTAATTTAAGAAATAACATAATAAAGAATGTGCAGAAAAAGCATAAAACAAACATGATAATGATTTTGTAAGTGGCATTTCATTAAAATGAGGAACAAGATACATACTGTTCAGAATATTATAAATGATACAACCTATTCTCACATTTTTCTAGCAAAATATGCTGAATATAAAATTATATTTTCTGCACTTTGTTGCAGCTAGTAATATGAATTCAAGATAGAATCTGCCAATTAAGTGTACTCCCATAAAGTTTAAAAGACACAATCAATTAGAGACCATCTTTCTGCACTTTTGGGTTCGTTTGTAATAAAATATTGTCAGAGAAAGTAAAAATATCCTGTTGCAGCATTCCAGCGTGTTAAGAAACAGTTACAGTAGTGAGATCATTGACACTCATATCAGTGGAAGTTTCTTACTCCAGAAATTTAGTGTATGTATGTCTGTATTCTCCACTAGATTACTAGTAGACTATTAAGAAGCTGTATGTTAACTTATCTTTTTGTCTTTCTTTCAATTTTTTATTCAACAGCAGCTAGCACAATGACTGGCACACAGTAGGAACTACTTGGGTAGGCAAAAAGAGAAGGAGGGAGGGAAGAACAGCCCGTTATGTTTAGTCTTTTATTTTATACTAGAGGCCTGTTGCTCGAAGAGATTCGTGCAATAGGCCTTCCCTTCCCTTGGCTGCTGGCACCAGTTTTCCTCTGGCACCTGGGACCCAGGGCTTCGCTCTGGCTGGGATCCGGCCAGAGCCCCCCCGCCTGCCCCCCCTAGCCATGAGGCTTAGCTGCTGCGCTGATCCCGGGGGCGTGAGGCCTCCCGTCTCTGCTGATTCCAGGGCCATGAGGCCTCCCAGCTCTGCTGATCCCAGGGGCGTGAGGCTTCGCGGCTCCGCTGATCCTGGGAGCATGAGGTCTCGCTGCCTGGCAGGCTTCAGCTACATTTGGCTTCACTCCACTGCTTGGCGCCTAGTATGCAAATTAACTGCCATCTTTGTTGGTGGTTAACTTGCATATCATCCTGATTAGCCAATGGAAGCATAGCGAAGGTATGGTCAATTACCCTTTTTGTCTTTTATTAGATAGGATATTTTAATATTTCTCAGAATCTGAGAAAAACAGCATTTCTACAAGATTATGAAGCCAGCTCCTGCAGGGGCGCTTATAGTTCACAAGCATTTGCTGATTGCAACACCTCAGACCTGAGCACAGGTGACTTGGACCCATACCCTGCACAGCAGAAGTCAATGATAAAACACTGCTGCATTGCCCTAACCGGTTTGGCTCAATGGATGGAGCGTTGGCCTGCGGACTCAAGGGTCCCAGGTTCAATTCCGGTCAAGGGCATGTACCTTAGTTATGGGCACAGCCCCAGTAGGGAGTGTGCAGGAGGCAGCTGATAGATGTTTCTCTCTCATCAATGTTTCTAATCCTCTATCCCTCTCCCTTCCTCTCTGTAAACAATCAATAAAATATATGTTTTTTAAAAAAAACACTGCTGCATTTCTTTTCTTATGCTTTTTCTTCATTTTTCATTTTACCTTAAAAACCCTATGATAAGATAGTAAAATATGAAATATGGGATGGTGCTGAAAGATAAAACTCCCAGGTCAAAAAGCACTCAAACAATTATTGGGGAAGAGCAGGGAACAAGTAGGAAGAGCATTGTTGCCAAAGCTGGAAGGACGTCTATTGGCTGATGTGCACAAATGCACTAAAGGGAGAAGAGAGCACAATGCTGCACAACATTCGATGAGTAAGAGGCATGAATCAAGGTAAACTGGAAATTGTTAAGTGAGAAATGGAAAGTCCAAACATTGCTGTGCTTGGTGTTAATGAAGTAAAATGGATTGCAATGGGATATTTCCAAGCAGCAGCTACGAAGTGTTCTGTTCTGGAAATGACCAACTCTCATACTGAGGCAAGGTGTAGCACAGGCAATTAGGGGCTATTATGTAAGGTTAGACTGGATAATATCAAATAATATTAATCATATTTCTAGGGAAAACCTATTAACATAACATCATTCGAGTCTATGTTCCAACTACAGAGGCCAAAGATGATATTGAAAGCTTTTATAAAAGTATCCAAGAAGAAATTGATTACACACTGAAATAAGACACACTGGTAATTATAGATGACTAGAATGTATAAGTAGGAAATCAAGCAGAATCATATTTTGTTGAAAAATTTGGACTAGGAGTCAGAAATGAAGCAAGAGACTGGATCATGAATTTCTGCAAAGCCAACAACTGTCCATTGCAAACACATTCTTCAAACAACCAAACAGACAACCGTACACATGGACATCACCAGAAGGCCAATATAGAAATCAAATAGTCCATGTAACTGGAAGCAGGCAATGGAGAAGTTCTATTCTCTCTGCCAAAACAAGACCAAGAGCAGATTGTAAGACTGACTATGAACTGTTAATATCAAACACTAGAGTAAAACTGAAGAAGAAACTAAAAGTATTGCAATGCCAAAATATAACTTAAATAACATTTAGGATACATTTAAAGTCCACACACACACACACACACACACACACACACACACACACACACAAAATGATTTGCACTGTTAAAACTTAATTGACAAGGACCAAAACAACTGTGGAGTGAAACTAGAAATATTATTAGGGAAGAATGTGAAAAGTAATGCCAGAGTTAAAAAGAAAGAGAAACAGAGATGAATAACAGAATAAATACTAAAAATTGCTAGAGACCAGCATGAGGCAAAAGATGATAAAATCAGGATTAGAATCCTGAAGGCAGTTTTTCAACAACTATCAAATGAAAATAAAGAGAACTATTATAGTAGTGAATGTAAGGAGAAGAAAACAAAATAATAAAAAATTAAAAAGGAAAAGTAAGATATCTACCAGAAGATTCAAGAAATAAAAGGGAAATTCAAACCTAAATCAGGAATACTGAGTGACCAACAAGAAATCACATTATCTGACCAGGAAAAAAAAAGGAAGGTGTAAAGAGGATACTGAAAATCTATACAGAAGAGACAAAAGGATGACAGATACCTTTGAAGAAGATTCCTATGCTTAAGAACCTGTGATTCTAGAAAGCTGCCCTTAATGAAATGAAAGATGCCCTTAAAGTACTGGGAAGAAATAAATCACCAGGAGTAGATGGATACTGATGGCATTATTTCATGCTATGGGGAGTGAATCTGTCAAAATCTTAACAAAAACATGTCAACAAATATGAAAATAAACAATAGTCTAGAGATTGAAAACATTCAATGTACATCCCAATCTTAAGAAGTGGGATGCATTAACTATAAGACCATTTCTCTAATTTCCCACACAGGTAAAGTGATGCACAAGGTGATGTAGTGAAAGGAGTTTTTAGGAGTAAAATAGTCAGGTTTAGGAAGTTTTAGGAATTAGGGGGCCCAAGGGGGAGAATCACAGGGCTGCAAAGCTGGGAGCTGCCCAAAGGTATACATTCACAGAATAATAGAGCTGCAGAAGGTATATATTTACAGAATCAGGGAGCTGCCAGAGGGCATACATTCACAGAATAAGGGAGCTGCCAGAAGGTATACATTCACAGAATAAAGGAAAGGAAGCCACTCATTCAGAGGGGGAAGAAGAAGTCCAAGGGAATAGAAAAACAAAAGTGAGAAGAAGAGGGGAACCTCACATGAGGTCTGAGCTCTGAATCTGCTATAGTGACCAATCATAGGAGATATCAAGACACAAATAACTGCATCCTTTAAAAACCTTAGAATAAAGGGACTTAGTGGGACTCTCTCCCCCTCCCCATGTGGGAGTCTATGCTTGTTTTTTAATAAATATCCACCTTTTCCTAGACCACCTTTTGTCCGTGGTTTCATTCTTTGAATCCACCTGGACAAGAATCCAGGAAGCCATCATTGCACCCTGCCCAGGGAAACACCACGTGTTCCAGTTCAATTTTCGTGTTTCAGAAGCAAAAGCTTTTGCTTTACATGGACCCAGAAATATGGGATATTCAAGCTGGATTTAGAAAAGAATGAGACACTCAAGATCTAATTATGAATATTCACTGAGTGCTCCAAAGAATTTCACAAGAAGGTTAATATGTGTTTTATAGACTATAGAAAAGCCTTTGATATGTGATCATAAAAATTACAGGTTGCTCTGAAAGAAATGGGTTTGTATTGGAAGTTGATTGTTCTGATGCATAACCTGTATTGTGGCTAGGAAGCCATGTCAGGACACAGGTATGGAGAGACAGAATGGTTTCCTATAGACAAAGGTATCATACAGGGTTGCGCTTTATTTCCCAGTTTTTTAATCTATTTGCAGAACCTATCATATAAAAACTGGGCTAGACTCAGCACTTTTACAGGGAGAAAGCAATGATTTAAAACAGCTTCTGTTTTTTTGTTTTGTTTTGTTTCATTGATTTTTTGATTTTTTTATTTCTTTATTGATTAAGGTATTGGATATGTGTCCTTATCCTCCCAATACTCCCCCACGATGCCCCCACTCATGCCCTCACCCCCCTGTTGTCTGTGTCCATTGGTTAGGCTTATATGCATGCATACAAGTCCTTTGGTTGATCTCTCCCCTTTACCTCCACCCTCCCCTACCTTCCCTTTGAGGTTTGACAGTCTGTTCAATGAAGTGAAAGAAAGTACCAAAGCAGGACTGCATTTAAACAACATGAAAAAGAAAATCATGACTACAAAAGACATACTCAACTTTAACAAAGACAATGGAGACATTGAAATTATTAAGGGCTTTGCTTACCTTCTGTCATCAATTCAAATAAAAGCTGTGGCCAAGAAATCAAGAGGCAGCTGAGACTCAGAAGGGCAGCAATGGAAAAATTGGGAAGATCACTAAGAGCAAATATGTGTCATTAGAGACCAAGGCTAAGATACTTGACACCTCATATTCCCAATTATTATGTACAGATGTGAAAGTTGGACAGTGAAGAAGGCTAATGGGGGAAAAATAGATTCCTTTGAAATATGGTTTTGGAGGAGAGCTCTATGGATACCCTGAAGTGCCAGAAAGATGAACAAGTTTGTCCTAGAGCAAATTAAGCCTGAAACATGGCTAGAGGCAAAAATGACAAAACTGTGCTGTCCTACTTCAGGCACATTATGAGAAGCAGGATTCTCTGGAAAAGACAATAATTCTGGATAAAATAGAATGCAGCAGGAAAAGAGGAAGACCTAATATGAGATGAATGGACTCCATAAAAGAGGTCATAGGCACGAGTCTACAAGAGCTGAGCAGGGCTGTTGAGAATAGGACATTTTGGATACCACTTATTCATAGGGTCACCGGGAGTCCGCGATGACTTAGTGGCATGTATCACACACAAGAAGGAAGCCAGTTTAAAGGAAAATAAATCTTCCTCCCAAAAACCTAACACAAGTCACAGGGTTCATTCTGAAGTAATTATCCAGTTCATTTGACATTTGTGCTGAAGCCTGATAACCACACTGAAAGCCAGTTTAGACAATATTAGCAGCTATTTCACAGGGATTTTCACAAGTGCTCATTTGTGCCTGTATGTGTGACATTCCTGCTGAGAATTTCATTTGGGGACCATCCATGTGCAACATCCCAGCTGGGCCACCATCTTTCTAAACCATTCTTCCAGCCAAATGCTAAGTGAATGCAGCTAATTGCTCTAGGTTGAACAACTGCCTTATTCTCCTCTCAGCCTCCAAAATCACAGCTAGTGTGTTGGTTCACAACCTCAGGAGTTTCCTGGGTGAACCTAGCCCCTATACACAAACAGAGACCAGAAAGGGGCAGGCCACTTTAAATTGGTGGTGGCAGGTTTAATACGCAAAGAAACTTACATGTAAGGCTTGTCTTGGGCAAGAATCTTAACATTTATTTAGAAGCTTTAACGGAGTTCAGTCACACAGAGTCCAGATGGTCCCAACAACATATTGCTCTCAAGGTTGGGTCTTAGAAGTGGCTCCTACTGCAGGGACAGTGGGTAAGAAGGGGAGGGGTGAGGAGCCTCTAAGTGCTCAGGTCAACCAGCAGTCATGTCCTCTTGATGACCTCCTCCAACATGGTGACATGGACAGCCTGTGGATGTCACACTATGATTGTACAAAAAGCAAATGGCTGAGTCCAACTTATAAATCTCTCCTAATGTTTCTAGAAAGATACTCTTTTCTTGATGCACTGGAGTTGTGAAGGAAGAGAGAGAATTTAACTCTGCAGAATATTCCTGGCCACTGTTATTTTAGAGTTGTATAATACTGCCTCAAATTAGTCAGAACTGAAACAGAAACAGCCCAGCTATCACTGCTTCAGAAATCAAGAGATAATACTACTAATAATAACAAATAGCAATAATAGTTTTTACTTTCTAGTGCCCTAACCATATAAATTCAAAATAAATTTATGCAATAAAAATATTACACTCACATTCCAAATGTAGAAAGTGAAGCTAAGAGAATAGAGAATTCAAGTCACAGAAGTATAGCAATCTGGATCCCACTTTAAAGATGAAAGAAGAGGCCCTAGCCGGTTTGGCTCAGTGGAGTCAGCCTGTGGACTCCTGGGTCCCAGGTTTGATTCCAATCAAGGGCACATGCCCAGGTTGCAGGCTCAATCCCCAGTATGGGGCATGTAGGAGGCAGCCAATCAATGATTCTCTCTCATCATTGATGTTTCTATCTCTCTCTCCCTCTCCCTTCCTCTCTAAAATCAATAAAACTATATTTTAAAAAGAAAGATGAAAAGAGGCTTGAAAGAAATAATAAATATTGTATTATAGAAATAATTAAAACATTGTCTTTGCTATATAAACACTAAGAGTGGCTTTGCTTGTAAGAGGGACAGGCTAAATTGGTTCCATATGAGAGGTGAGCCTGAGTCACATTCCTTTGGTTTTCTCCTAAAACCTTTGCAGTGGCTGTTTCCTCTGCCTAGAAATATTCTTTCTTAGACTTTGGTTCAATTCCTCATCTCATTCATGTTACTTCCTTAAGTGAGCCTTCCCTGATCCACTCTAAAATAACATCTTCTGTCACTTTCTTTCTATTTGCCCCTCTTTATTTTCTTTATAATGGTTATCACATCCTAAAAACATAGTTTGTGTTTGTCTACCTGTTTATTTTCCATCTTTCCTCTAGAATGTTAGGTGTCCTGATGGCAGGGACTTGTCTTATATCTGTATGTCCAATTAATAGATAAATGAGTTTTCTAAACAACTCAGAAAGGTCACTGTTTATAACAGTGCATAACAGTATCTCCACATCCCCCATATATGCAAACACACACACACACACAGCAGCCACATTAACACACATGCACACTGGCACACATATACAATAATTTTTGTCTTTATAAAATTCAATCAATAGTATCAAGGTATCCAGTAGGTTCTGTTCATTTGGGTACTCTATGTTATGGAAGAGAAATGAGCTCAAGATAGGATCTTGGCCTTCAGAAAACATTCCTGGTTATAATAAAGGAGGAGAAAATGTTCTCTGATCTAGGTGTGAGCATCATTCACTGTTTAATATATGGTGTCTGATGACTAGAAATATAAACTATTTTATAGGTAACAACATACCACCTTATGACATCTTGAAAGGATATCTGGAAAGGTTTCCATAGAGGTTCTGGAAAAGGTAAACGAGCCACATTTCAAACGAGAAAGCATTCCAGATAGAGGCAACAATGCAAGAAATGACGTAAAGGATGAGAATGCAAGGTGTGTGCACTGACCATGTCTAACTTCATAAAAGACTGAATATGTGAAGGCAAGTGCACAGAGTGAATATGTAGAGGCCAACTGTTGGCAATATTCGAAATTCACTGTAGACATTTGGAGTTTATTTTCTTGGTAATAAGAAGCCATTGATTATTTTGCCTAGGGGAGAAACATTAAACAGCAATTTTGTAGTGTTCATTTAATATTAGACATCATTTAAAAAATTTGACTTATATTATCTTATTTAATCTCCTCGATAAGTCTGAGAATAGATTGTTGAGTTAAGGAAACAGATTCGCAGAAAAGATAAATAACTTGAAATGGGTAAAACAGCATGTAAATGAAAGGAGTAGTTTTAAGGCAAGTCTCCAAATTTTAGATTCAGGTTTTGTTCCATTTCACCTACTTTGATTAAATCTCCAGTTTAAAATACTATTTTGGAAACATGTTTTATGAGAGACTATAGTGAGGAAAATAATCTAATTATGAGTTTATTTAGAAATATTCTGTTAAAAAAAATGAGAGCCTGAACTAGAACAAGGGAATGAAAATTAAGGGACAGATGGGATAGGTAGTGTGAGGTGATTACACAGACCACTGGACAACTGGGTAGTTTCCCTCTGGGGTTAGTTCCATTTTGAAGAAGAAAAGTAAATTGCATTTCATTATTATTTATTTATTTGGTCAACTAGCTCAAGGGAAGAAAAATGAAATGAACAGAATGGAAAAGCAGGTGCTAAAAATATTTTTAATAAAAATGGGCTTTATAATTTATTTTTTTCTCTACTCTTTTAAAAAGGGACATGAAAGCTTTCAATGTTTGTAGGTTTCCAAATCCACCCACTTACACCTGTTCAGAAACATCTGTTTTCTTGTAAAAGGGAAACTAAAAAAATATAAAGGCCAGCTAATAATAACATCGTGAAGAGAAAAACTTTTTTGTTAGTTTCTTTAGTTTTATTTGTGTGTTTTTTTTGTAGGCTAAAATATATAGTATTAAAGTGATACTTTTTAGCATAATACTGTATATTACTGGTTAGACCTACACATGTATTACTGGCTTTTTCTTATTTCTTTTTGTAGTTGGTGCATCCATTATTTTTACACAGCTTTACAGATATGTGGATATTTGGGGTATTTTATGTCCTTGTTCTAATTTATTAAGAGATAGATAGATAGATGATAGATAGATAGATAGATAGAAATAGATATGAATTCTATTATCTCAGAATCTGGTAAAAGCTGATGACATCTTTTATTTTAGGTCTACAAAGACCCTAGCATCTTTAAATAAATTGTAACCTAGCAAAACAGTGAATATTAGCATGAATATCTAGCTAAGGACCATATATTTGACTTAGGAAATGAGTAAAGAAGACAGTAATACTAAAACCTGAAGAGAGACCATTCCAGACAAAGTTAATAATAAGAGTAAAGATTCTGAGGTCAGAATAAGCCTAGAATTTTCAATAGATAGTAAAATCCAGTGTGACTGAGCTACTAAAGAGGGGAAGGTAGAAAGGTCACTAGGAACAAGCTCATGTTTGCCTTGGGGGCAATGGATGAAATATTTTCCTACTTAATAGGAATTTATTGGACTGATTTAAAGAGAGTAACAGATCCAGTTTATGCGTTTGGAAATTTGTTCTGATGACTGAATAATGAACATAGGAAGGCAGGGGTAGAAGCAAGGAGACCAGTTAAATGGTTTTAACGATGATCCAGATAAGAAATTATTAAAGTTTTGGACTGGAGGAATGAAGATGATGGCAAGTGTTCGTATTTGAACCATACAGTGGAGAAGTAAGTATATCTGCTAATAAATTAGCATGAAGTTTATGTCTCTAACTTCATATCCAATTGGTCTGTGCTATACAGAATCTCCTTTATTTTAAGGAATTAGAATGTAATCTTTGATACTTTGAATAATGATGAACTTAGTTAAATATTTAAAATATATTTAGGTGTGGAGAGATTCCAAGATGGTGACTGGGAGGATGGATGTGAGGGAGAGAGTGTGAGTGAGTGAGGGAGCAAAAGGGGAGTGTGTGGACATGTGGTGTGTGTGTGTGTGTGTGTGTATGTGTGTGTGTGTGTCTGAGTGATGGACAGCTATATCTCGCAGGACCTTTGGGGGCTGGTGGCGCAGGCTTGCATAGCTGGGAAGCCTCTGCTACTGCTGTAATCTCTCCTGGAGCACTGGCTCTGCTGCAGAGGCTGCGCCATTTTGAAGGGGAGAGCTGCTGTGACTGGGAGCCCAGCCTCACCTCCACCCAGGGTGCTCTCAGACACCAACTGGGAGCCTACAACTACTCCAGCCAATGGTCTGCTGCTTCAGCTGCTGACCCATGGACACTGGGACTCCAGCCTTCCCAGCTGAGGGCTCCTGTGAGTTCTAGAGGGTCGTCCCCTCTCACCAGCCAGATGCTTTAGCCCTGGGCATTGTGACTGCACATGCAAACAGTTGAGCCTTAGGCAGAAGCCCTGGGCTTTGTGACCGTGTGCGTGAATAGCCGAGCCTTACCCAGCAGTCCCAGGCACTGTGACCGCTCCAGCAGCAGTGTGAGTAGCTGCCGCCTCAATCGCTGGAGAAGCAGCTACTGCCCGCAATCACATGAGGAGCAGCCGCGCCGCAACCCCCCGAGGAGTAGCTGCCACCCATGACTGAATGAGGAGCAGCTGCCCCACGAGCATGCAAGGAGTAGCCACCTCGTGAGCAACCACTACCTGCGACTGTGTGAGGAGCAACCATCCCACGAACAGTCACTGCCCCATGACTGCAAGAGGAATGGCTGCCTCATGACCCTCCGTGATCTCCTGAAGAGCAGGCTGCCAGTGGCCACCCATGACCACACAACACACCACCAGGCCCACCACTGCAGCCACAGGCCCCATGCAACTCGACACCTAGATCCTTGGGTAAGAGCAAAAATGGGGAGCCAGAAGAACAACCCCCCAAAGGAAAGAAAAGGAGGAATCGCCAGAAAAGGAACTAAATGAAATGGAAGTATGCAGTATGTCAGAAAAATAATTCAGAATAAGGGTCATGCAGTTCATAAACCAGATGGATGTGAAAATCAACAACCTATTTAAAAATCAGGAAGAAATGAAGAGTGATATAGCTACAATAAAAAACAATATGGGACCTTTCAACAGTAGACTAGGAGAAGCAGAAGACCAAATTAGCAAATTAGAAGACAGGGAAGCAAAACACCCCCAATCTGAACTGCAATTGGAGAAAAATATCAAAAAACAGGAGGAGAGCCTGAAGGAGCTTTGGGACAATATGAAACGAAGCAACATACATATAATAGGGGTGCCAGAATGACAAGAAGAGGAGCAAGGGTTAGAAAACCTATTTAAAGAAATAATGTCAGAAAACTTCCCTGATTTGGGGAAGAAATAAGTCACACAAGCAGAGTCCAAAACAAGATGAACCAAAAAGACCCAAACCAAGACACAGACACGTTGTGATTGCAATGGCAAACATTAACGACAAAGAGAGAATCTTAAAGACTGCAAGAGAGAGACAGAAAGTTACCTACAAGGGATCTCCCATTAGATTATCAAATGATTTCTCAACAGAAAGACATCAGGCCAGAAAGGAATGGAACGAAGTATACAAAGTGATGCAAACCAAGGGACTGAATCCAAGAATACTCTATCTAGCCAGGCTGTCATTCAAAATTGAAGGGGAAATCAGAAGCTTCACAGAAAAAAAGAAGGCTAAGGGAGTTTATCACTACCAAGCCATCAATGCAAGAAATGCTAAAGGGACTGTTGTAAAAAGAAGAAAAAAAAAAGGGGGAAGCAAACACAGGCACAAAAAATAAAAATGGCTACAAATAAGAACCTATCAATAATAACTTTAAATGTCAATGGCCTAAATGTTCCAATAAAAAGACATCAATGGCTGAATGGATAAGAAAACATGACCCATATATATGCTGTCTACAAGAGACCCACCTCAAAACAAGAGACTTACAGTGACTGAAAGTGAGGGGATGGAAAAATAACTTTCAGAAAAATGGAAATGAAAATAGAAATCTGGGGTAGCAATACTTACATCTGACAAAATAGACCTCAGAGTGAAGGTCATAACAAGTGATAAGAAAGGCCACTTCATAATACTAAAGGGATCAATACAACAGGAAGATATAACTCTGTAAACATATATATCCAACCAATGCAGGAGCACTCAAATACTTAAAATAACTTCTGGAAGATATCAAGAGAGAGATTGAAGGCAATACAATCATACTAGGGGACTTTCATACCCCACTGCCATCACTGGGTAAATCATTTAGACAAAAAATCTGGGGGAAAAAACAAAAACAGCAAACTTTAAATGACTCTTTTAGCAACCCTAAATGGCTACAGAATATACTTTCTTCTCAAGTGCACATGGGACATTTTCAAAGATATGCCACATATTAGGTCACAGGCAAAGTCACTCCAAATTCAAGAAGGTTAAAATCATATCAAGCATCTTCTCAGATCACAATGGCATGATATTAGAAATCAACTACAATGAAAATAATCAAAAACATTCAAACACTTGGAGACTGAGTAGCATGCTATTAAATAATGATTGGGTTACCAAAGAGATCAAAGAAGAAATTAAAAACAGCCTGGGCTGATTGAGAGTGAAAACACAACAATCCAAAAACCTATGGGACATAGTGCAAGCAGTCCTGAGAGGGATGTTCATAGCATTACAGGCTACCTCAAAAAATAAGAAAAACTGATATTAAATTATCTAACTCTACCATTTAAAGAATTAGAAAGAAAGCAATAAGAAAAGCCCAGAGTGAGCAGAAGGAAGGAGATAATAAAGATCAGAGCAGAACTAAATTAAATAGAGACCAAAAAACAAACAAACAAAAAAAACAAACAAACAAAAAAACAAAAAAAAAATACAAAAGATCAATGAAAGCAAGAGCTGGTTCTTTGAAAGGATAAACAAGATTAATGAACCTCTAGCCATGTTCACCAAGAAGCAAAGAGAGCGGACCCAAATAAACAAAATCAGAAATGAAAGAGGTGAAGTAACAAAGACCCCACAAAAATATAAAGGTTTGTAAAAAAAAAAAATACTACAAATAATTCTACTCCAACAAACTGGACAACCTCAATCAAATGGACATATTCCTAGAAAAATATGACCTTCCAAAACTCAATCAAGAAGAATAAAAAAAAAAATCTCAACAAGCAGTCATCAAAAAGCTTCCAGCAAACAAAAACCTGGGGCCCAATGGCTTCATAGGAGAGTTTTACCAAACATTCAAAGAAGAAAATCCTATCCTTCTCAGACTATTCCAAAAAACTCAAGAGGAAGGCCCACTTCCAAGCTCTTTCTATGATATCAGCATTACCCTAATCCCAAATCCAGATAAAGACACTATGAAGAAAGAGAATTACAGGCCAATATTCCTGATGAACATAGATGATAAAATCCTCACCACATGGTCATATCAATTGATGCAGAAAAAGCATTTGACAAAATTCAACACCCATTTTTGATAAAAACTCTCAGCAAGGTGGGAGTAGAAGGATCATACCTCAACATAATAAAAGCCATATATGACAGGCCCACAGCCAACATCATACTCAATGGACAAAAACTAACACCATTTCCCCTAAGAACAGGAACAAGACAGGGATGCCCACTCTCACCACTCCTGTTCGACATAGTACTGGAAGTATTAGCCATTGCAATTAGACAAGAAGAAGAAATAAAAGGCATCCAAATTGGAAAAGAGGAAGTAAAACTGTCCTTATTTGCAGATGACATGATATTATACTTAAAAAACCCTAAAGACTCCATCAAAAAACTATTAGACTTAATAAAAGAATTCGGCAATGTAGCAGGATACAGAATTAACGCCAAGAAATCTATGGCATTTCTATACACCAATAGTGAACTTGCAGAAAGAGAGACTAAAAAAGCAATCCCATTTACCATCTCACCAAAAAAATTAAGCTACCTAGGAATAAACTTAACTAAAGAGGTAAAAGACCTCTACTCAGAAAACTACAGGACGTTGAAAAAAGAGATAGAGGAAGACATAAAGAGATGGAAGAACATACCATGTTCTTGGATTGGTAGAATCAACATCATTAAAATGTCCATACTACCCAAAGCAATCTATAAATTCAACGCACTTCCCATTAAAATACCAATGGCCTACTTCAAAGATCTAGAACGAACTCTCCAAAAATTCATCTGGAACAAAAAACGACCCCGAATAGCTGCAGCGATCCTGAGAAAGAACAAAGTAGGTGGGATCTCAATGCCAGATATCAAGCTGTATTACAAAGCCACTGTTCTCAAAACTGCCTGGTACTGGCACAAGAACAGACATATAGACCAATGGAACCAAACAGAGAACCCAGAGATTGACCCAAGCCATTATGCTCAAAGACTATTTGACAATGGAGGCAAGATAGTCTCTTCAATAAATGGTGTTGGGAAAACTGGTCAGATACATGCAAAAAAATGTAGGAGGAAAGAACATTCAATGGAGCCAAGATAGTCTCTTCAATAAGTGGTGTTGGGAAAATTGGACAGATATATGCAAGAAAATGAAACTAGACCACCAACTTACACCATACACAAAAATAAACTCAAAATGGATAAAGGACTTAAATGTACGACAGGAAACCATAAAAATTCTAGAAGAATTCAAAGGCAACAAAATCTCAGACATATGCCAAAGCAATTTCTTCACTGATACAGCTCCTAGGGCAGTTGAAACTAAAGAGAAAATGAACAAATGGGACTACATCAAAATAAAAAGTTTCTGCACAGCAAAAGAAACCATCAACAAAACAACAAGAAAGCCCACTACATGGGAGAACATATTTGCCAACATTATATCTGATAAGGGCCTAATCTCCAACATTTATAGGGAACTCATACAACTTAACAAAAGGAAGATAAACAATCCAATCAAAAAATGGGCAAAGGATCTAAATAGACACCTTTCAAAAGAGGACATTCAGAAAGCCAAGAGACATATGAAAACATGCTCAAAGTCACTAATCATCTGAGAGATGCAAATCAAAACAACAATGAGGTACCATCTCACACCTGTCAGAATGGCTATCATCAACAAATCAACAAATGACAAATGCTGGAGAGGATGTGGAGAAAAAGGAACACTCATGCACTGCTGGTGGGAATGCAGACTGTGAAGCCACTGTGAAAAAAAGTATGGCGTTTCCTCAAAAAATTAAAAATATAACTTCCATTTGACCCAATAATCCCACTTCTAGGAATATATCCCAAGAAAAAAGAAACACCAATCAGAAAGTAAATATGTACCCCTATGTTCACAGCAGTGCAATTTACCATAGCTAAGATTTGGAAACAGCCTAAGTGCCCATCAGCAGATGAGTGGATTAGAAAACTCTGTTACATCTACACAATGGAATACTATGCTGCTGTAAAAAAGAAGGAATTCTTAACATTTGTAACAGCATAGATGTAACTGGAGATCATTATGCTAAGTGAAATAAGCCAGTCAGAGAAAGATAACTATGACATGATCTCACTCATATGTGGAATATAATGAACAACATAAACTGATGAACAAAAATAGAACCAGATACATAGAAGCATGGGACAGACTATCCAACCTATGAGGGAAGGCAATGGATGAGGGGCTAATAGGTCAACCAAAGGTCTTGTATGCATGCATATGAGTTTAACCAATGGACACAGATGAGGAGGGGAGGAGGGCATGTGTTTGGGGGGTGGGGGTGGTGGGGGAGAGGTCAATGGGGGAAAAATGAGACTTATGTAATACCTTAAATAATAAAAAAATTAAATTAAAAATAAAATAAAATATAGTTAAAAACTGGAATTTCTCTACTCAATACATCATGATTTTTAGTACCAAAATTTCCCTTAGACATTATTAACAAAGTTATTTTGCCCATAAGAGAATGTTGACAATATAACCCTTATACCAAATGCAATTGCTCATTTATGTGATTTATTCCTTATAATAATTACTCACAGTTTTATGTCATATACCTGCTTTTAAACTCATTGAATTGCTGTTACTTTAGCAGAGGTTTTATTTAAGGAACGTGTCATACGTGCGAATTTCTACAAAATTAGGTCATTATAAACAGAGAACTGTTTAAGAGCTCATTTACTTCCCATGTATATGAGACTTAGGTTATGGGTTTCTCTGTGCATGAGTAAAATATAACTGAGCCATTTGATGGTGAACATGGCTGATGTTTTTAAATAAAAGCCTATTCTCAATCTAGAGAAATGATTATTTGGTTGGAATTATGTGAACAGTTTATATTTACTCCTGAAGTATGTTCAAACTCCAGTAGTGCTTGTGTAATGAGATGGTCTACATTAAGCTCTAATAATGGTTTGCTGCGCGATCATCACAATGATAATGGGTGTAATTTATCACATCTGCCATTGAAGGAGCTCAACGAATTTCACAAACAACCCCTCATTAATCTATTCACTTGGCTCCTTTCTTATTGAAAGTTTCTAAAGCTACTTAAGAAATTATGTAGCAACTATGGGAAAGAGAAAGGTTTTGTAGCACTCAGTAAAAAAGAAATACAATGAGACACAGGGTCACAAAGAAGATCCACTCCAAGTGAAACTGTCTGGAGAGCTGTCACAATCACATATGTGATTGATTCTTGTTTTGTTAAAACCCAAAATACCCTAAATTATTTAGATCAACGTTAGCATTGGACCTCCCTGTCTAGGTTCTTACTCATCTGCTCTCACTGGAGGTTTGAAGCATGCTATGAAAACCTGCATGTCTGTCACCCTAAGACAAATCCCTGCTTCAGTGCTGCATAATTTTATATTTAAAGATTGTTTCTCATGCAACCAAATTCTATGTTGCATTTAAGCCTAATACACTTGATATTCTGAAACAATATTTATATCATTTAATAATTAAGCATTCTGAAAGTGTGTTCTGAATATATTAGAAAAGATATATATGTTCTTGGTTGTCATAAAATGTTAGGCTAGCTGGAATGTTAACAGACAACAAGAAATTGTTCTTTAATCTTATGACTCTTGATATATCAATTTATATCATTAGGAGATTGTTTTTAAGTACTTACAGAACACTTTTTTTGACAGATGTTATATAATTTCCCCAAAACTCTACATCTTAATCAAATATTTCTTCAAGGATAATAAATACACTGAAAAAATATTTTAAGGGTTTGGGGGAGGGAGGGAGGGATAGATGGGGCACAGAGGATTTGTAGGGCAGTGAAAATACTCTGCATGGTACCATAATGATAAATACATGTAATTGGACATGTCATTATATTTTTTAGAACTCGCAGAATGTATGAGACCGAGAGTGAACCATGATGTCAACTATAAACTTTGGGTGAATATGATGGGTCAATATAGGTTGATCAATTGTAACAAACGTGCCACTTTGGTGGAGGATTTTAATAATGGAGGAGATTATACATGTAGGGGACAGGGTATAATATGGGAAATCTCTGTACCTTACTTTCAATTTTGCTGTGAACCTCAAACTCCTCTAAAAAGTAAAGTCGTACATGGCTGGGCCTCGGGCCCCGTACGCAGACACCAGGTCTTCAACTCCAAGGCAGATCCTCAGGGAAGTGGCTGGAAAAAGTCAAGCATCCAGTGCTTAGAAACTTAGGCAGCCAAAGCAAAGCTGGAGGATGCCTTTGCCTTTGCTGATGGTTCTGCACTGTGGGCAAGGTTGGGGTGCAATCCTCTGAGTGCTGGAGGACCAGTGTTTATAGTTGAAATCTGACAATGCGGTAGAAGGCAACTGTGCTGATAACTCCAACACAACTCCCATGGAGTTATGGAAGAGTATTGTGTGTCCTGCCCCAGCCCCCCCAATATATCTTCACCAAAGCTAGATGAACAAAAACCCTCTCACAAGACTGAGTAGCTGTTCTGAGAAGGGGTACCCTGTGAACACGTGGAGTGGTAATAATAGTATTTGTTTGTTATATTCCCACTTCCTTCAATCACTTGAAAAAATATGATGGCTAAAATACTTTTTAATAACTAACCCATCTGATGACAGAATTGGGAGAGATCTAGCCAAAACAAGGCAATGAATTCCTGATGCTAATACAAGTATAGGTATTGTGAATTTCCAAGGAAGTGGACCAAGTATTTTTTCACAGGCTGTTCAGAATTAAAGTTGTATCGCCCTTTATCACCAAAAAATACACTTAAGTAAAATTTTCTATTTATGTAGCTGTTAGGTATTACATCTGATCATTACGTGACAACCTGAGTTATCCTTTTTAGTTGCTATTCCTTTCACCTGAGTAGACCTTTATCTTTACCCATCACACTTGAATTTGTTTCTGGGTACCCACTTTGTTCTGATGAGAGGGCTAACTTTCTGCTAAGATCTTAAAACCACCTCTGGGGAACTTCGAACCTAGAACCATCCCCCATCCAAGTGATTATAAGCAAAAGGGATACTAGCCACACCCATAGTTTCTCATTCTGGAAAAAGTATTATTAAAAAACCCTAGGATAACTAACAATCTTGTATTGTATACTAAAAAGTTGTTAAGAAGGTAGATTTTATGTTACAGTACATGTTTTTATCACATATCTATCTATACTAATAAAAGGGTAATATGCTAATTAGACCAGACATCTTCCAGACGTCATTCCGGACAAAGCCACAGTGGCAGGGGCCAAGGGCAGAGGTGGTTAGGGGCGATCAGGCCAGCAGGGGAGGACAGTTAGGGGTGATCAGGCCAGCAGGGGAGCAGTTAGGGGTATCAGGCCAGCAGGCAGAAGTGGTTAGGGGTAATCAGGCAGGCAAGGAGGTGAGTAACAGTATTGCAGTGTGTCTGTTTTTGTCTCTGTGAGAGAAGGGAGAAGCACTGTTTTTCTAATATTTTTAAACCATTCAGGAAGGGCCTAAGATAAGACACTTGTATAAAAAGATATATATATATATATATGCCTAAGCGACTGTTACGATGGAACGACTGCAATGACTGGAACAACTGGTCGACCAGTTGCTATGATGCACACTGACCACCAGGGGACAGATGCTCAATACAGGAGCTACCCCCTGGTGGTCAGTGCACTCCCACAGGGGCAGCGCCGCTCAGCCAGAAGCTGAGCTCACGCTGATGAGCACACTGCGGTGGCAGGAGCCTCTCCTGACTCCGCAACAGTACTACCGAGTCACAGCAGCAGGTGCAGCAGGCTGGGTTGAGCATGAGAGGCGTGATGCCCGGCCCTGGTTCTGGCTCCTCCCTGGCCACCTGCCTCTTGGCACACTGCTACATCCCTCTTACAATCCAGGACCCCTCGGGGGCCTAAACCAGCAGTCGGTCATGCCCTGAGGGGTCCTGGATTGCAAGTGACTATGTCATAGCTTTTAAACTGCTACATCCCACACATAGTTAAACAAGGAAGGTGGCTTCTGCAGTATTTGAAAAAGAAATCTGTGGCTGCTTAATCCTAATTCATCAGAAGAATCTTCAAACCGTCCACATCCTATTTATTCTGCATGGGGATGAACATGCATTCCTATAAATTGGGAACAGTCTCTTAGATTCAAAAATTAAAACCCGGCAAGACTACTCTAACACTGAAAAAATAGGATGATGCAGCAATGACATGCATGGACTCTGGCTTGCACAATTTGTGGCCAGCCCTGATTCTAACACTTATAACTGTGTGACAAAGCCAATTACTTAACTTCTCTCTGCTTCAGTTTTTCCACCCATAAGATGGGGAAAATGGTACTATCGCCTCACAAGGATCATGTTATGTACTACTTTTTATAATCAGGGCAAAAGAATGTAGCCGCCCATACAACAGCAAGATGCCTTTCATCTGTATGAAAAGTAGGGTCACTGGTGCATGCAGCATCCCAGATTGCGTGACAGATGTCCGACTGCGGGTTTAGGCCCGATCCTCAGGAATCGGGCCTAAACTGGCAGTTGGATATCCCCTGAAGGGTTCCGGATTGTGAGAGGGCACAGACCAGGCTGAGAGACACCCACCCAGAGCACAAATTTCATGCACTGGGCCTCTAGTAAATATAAAGAAGTAGGGAGGAAAGTTGAGAAGGTATGCCATGGTTACTGCCTTGATGATGGTAATGGTTCATGTGTGTCTACTAACCCCTAAACTCACCGAGTTGTACACATTAAATAAGTACAACTTTTTCCATGTCAGTCATATTTCAGGTAAGTGGTTTAAAAAACAGAGTCAATTAAAAGCAAATTTAAAAATGTAATTTGAGAATAAAAATAAATTAACATTCTTGATATAAGAAAACTAAGTTGCAAAATAGATAAAATTATGGTTTATATTTACAAAGAATAATTCCCATAAAACAAATATATTTCACTTTACAAAAACATTTGATATAGAATCTGTATAGACATCGCTTTAGATGTCCCTGTTTAAACTGCATATTTTGTGTTGAAATGTTATTCAAAGCTCATATGATGAGGAATAGTTTATAATGGGGAAATATTTAGATTCTTCTTTGAAAGTAATATGTTTAGATGGAGTTGTGAAGCTGAAAAGCTTTGTGAAGAAGCAGATGCAGCCAATTAATTATGTAAATATCAAATCTAGTATCCTTCTAAGGGTGAAGTGGTTTAGGCAGAATAAATGTCCTCTTAATTAGAAATGGACAGTACCATTTGGAAGTGACACATATAGATACAGATATCTTACTGAATAAATGGAATCAGAGCACTAGTTGAATTTTTAAAAAAATGTTGCTTAAACCTATCTCAGATTTAGCACAAATATTTAAAGTGGTTATTTTCAATGGATATCACAATCGTCTTTTATTTTAAAATCAAAGACCTTAGAAAACTTTATCTGTTTATCTCTACCACCTTATATATATTTGTTGTATTGTATCAATATCAATTTGCTTTTATATTTCCAAAATAAATCTTCACACACACTCAGACACATATTTGTTTAGATTTATCTATATGTTTACCATTTCCTTTATAATTTCTATTGCTTTTCACTCTTTCCTCCTGAGATCAATCTCCTTCTTCCCAAATAACTGACTTTTTTTTTTTCATCAAGGATTAGCAGAGTGGATTAAGGTAGAGATGGTCACTTCTCTCTGACTCGAGAGCAGTGACTTTATCATTTGTCAAATATTTTTGTTTGTTTTTTTCTGAACATTCATCTGTTATACTATTTACCTATCCCTTAACAATAAAACACAGCTATGGTTATTGTTGCTTTAACATGTTTTGTTTTGATACTGGGTCGGAACTTTGTTTTGATACTGGGTAGAAACATGTGTATATGACATGTGTATATATAAATTTATATGTAGCCTTTATTATTTTACTGGGTTATTTTCCAGATACACTTTTGGGATAACTTAGTTAATCTTCTTTGGACTTACATTTACTTAATAGGTCGAGTTGGTGAGAGTTAACCCTTTAAAGTTTAATCTGCTTTTATGTTCATTAAAAAAATACTTGTGGTTAAATTCATATAGATTCAAAATGATTCTTCTTGAGTTTATTAAAATAATTTATGCATTTGATTCATAGGGTGAATTAAATTTTTCCCTTGTCTATTTATTCTCTAGCTGCTAACTGCTTAGAAAGAAAGTTTTAAATTTCTAGATGCTTGTTTTGTGATTGGAAGTGTCTTGACAGTTCTTTTTAGTTTTAATTGTTTTATCTGTTGATTCCATAGGCTTCCATATATATAAAAAAAACCCTAATATGTAAATAGATTGAACAGAGGAACAACCGAACAACTGAACAACCGAACAACCGGTCACTGTGACATGCGCTGACCACCAGGAAGTGCACGCAGAACATGGTGGGCATCAGTAGCAGGTGGCAAAGTGTGGAACATGGTGGGCAATGGCCGCAGATGGTGGAGCAGGTAAGTGGGAGCACCAGACCAAGGCGGAGTGCCAGTCGCTGTCATCGGGGTGAGCCTCTGGTGATTACTGAAAATTCTTTGCTCCCACATCCTGGGGTCCCACCCAGCACTCACACCTGTTGCTGGCGCCAACCCTGCTTGCACCCGCTGCCGGCATGGCCCCAATCACTCAGTGCCATCAGCAGGTGAAAGGGGCGGCTGCCGGCCCCAATCACCCTTCAGGGCTTCTCCACCTCCCCCTGCTCCTGAGGGACAATCGGGGCCAGCAGCCACCTCTCAAACCCACTATGGTGCCAGCCCTGCTCACACCCACAGCCAACACCAGAGCCACTGCTCACACTTGCTGCCAGTGCCTGGCACTGGCCCTGATTGCTCGGCGCCATGAGCGGGTGTGAACAGCGGATGCTGGCCCCAATCACCCCTCAGGGCTTCTCCACCTTCCCCTGCTCCTGAGGGGTCATCGGGCAGTGGCCACCACTCGCACCCACTGATGGCACTGGCCCCAATCACTCTGTACCATCAGCAGGTACAAGCAGGGCCGGCGCTGTCAGCACATGGGAGTGGCAGTTGTTAGAGTGGGGCTGCCTGCAGAGAGGGGACTGGGGGCCGCAGACGGAGGGGCCAGTTGGGGGCACAGAGGATGGGCCAAGACCCGCCCCTGTGCCCATCACAGCCTCGCAGCCCAGAGTTTCTTTCAAGGTGCACAAATTCATGCACTGGGCCCCTAGTTTTATGTAAACAATTACCATTTGAAAAAACAATGGTGATATTGCCTTCTCTTCTTCCATTACATGCACCTCTTTTTCTTTGGTTAAATCTTGTGTTATTTTAATGGCCAGAACAATTTCCAACGAGTGAAGAGAGCGGTTCTTTTGACTTATTCCCATCTTTAAAGAAAATGCTGTTAGAGCCTCATCATTAACTGTAATGTTGTTGCCCTAGCCAGTTTAGCTCAGTGGATAGAGCGTCAGCCTGTGGACCGAAAGGTCCCAGGTTCAATTCTGGTCAAGGGCACATGCCCAGGTTGTGGGCTCGATCCTCAGTGGTGGGTGTGCAGGAGGCAGCTAATCAGCGATTCTCTCATCATTGATGTTTCTATCTCTCTCGCCCTCTCCCTTCCTCTCTGAAATCTATAAAAATATATTTTAAAAAAAAAAAGAGTAATGTTGTCTATGGGTTTGGGATACAAATTCCCCTGAATTGTATTCTTGTTATTTTTAACTTGACTTTTTAGGAAACATACATTTTGTAGGTTGTGGAGTAAGGCTCTAAAATATTTTTAAAGCAAATAATTGACTAAATATGCTAAACAACATATTAAATGTATGTCGCTGCCATTGATTTATGATGTACTATTTTTATCACATATTTAATTATTAAATGTACTACTATTTATTTCTTAAGTATATAATTCCTTAGCCTTCATGTTACTCTACTCATGTGCTATACTGAGACTCTGAAAGCATGAGCATTAGAACAGTCCTATATAATAAAGAGGTAATATGCAAATTAACCCTCATGCCCTCACAAGACCAGGCCAACAGGGGGGTTAGTGAGGGATGACCAAACGACTGAACAGCAGGCTGGGTGGGGGGGGGGGGGGTGCAGTGAGGGGTGACCAGGCCGGTGGGGGTGGCAGTGGGGGGCAACCAGGCCAGCATGGGGGGCAGTTGGGGGCAATTAGGCTGGCAGGGGGGTCAGTGAGGGGTAACTAGCCCGGTGCGGAGGGCAGTTGGGAGCAACCAGGTTGGCAGGGGGGACAGTAAGTGGTGACCAGGCCGGTGGGGGGGCAGTTAGGAGTGGCCAGGCCAGCAGGGAGGGGGAAGTTGGGGGGTGACCTGGCCGGCAGTGGGGGGCAATTAAGAGCAACCAGGCAGGCAGGCAGGTGAATGATTAGGAGCCAGTGATCCAGGATTGTGAGAGGGATGTCTGACTGCCGGTTTAGGCCCAACAGTCGGACATCCCCTGAGGGGTCCCAGATTGGAGAGGGTGCAGGCTGAGCTGAGGTGACCCCCCCATGCACGAATTTCATGCTCCAGGCCTCTAGTAATAATGATAACAATAAAATAATAATAATGAATTGAATAAGCTATAATTGAATTAGCATTACTTTGTCTCAGATTCTGATCTAAGTGTTTTATATGCATCACCTGAAATAATATTCAAAGCAATCTTAGTTTTTTGGTTATACAGAAGAATAGAATGTGATGCAGCACTTGAAGTAATTTCTCAATAGGCATAATGCTAAAAATGGAGAGAAAAGACTCTAATTCAAATAGAAGACTGTTGGATTTAAGGTTAAATATAATAGGTGATCAACCATCACTATCCACCACATGATAGGTCATTTGAAATGTAAGAGAAAATATACAGCATCACAAATTTGCCTTACCTATAACTATAGGCCCATCAAGTATGGTAAAGGCTATAAGTTTTCTTTTAACTTACTATGGTTATTAAGGATATTTATATCCCTCAGGTCATACACATCTATTTTCATCAAAACTTTTTAGAAGCACAGGTATATTTTTTGTATACAAAATGCATGTATCAAGTATGGTAGCAAGACCAATACTGTTACCCAGGCATTTGCTTATTCTCCATTCATTGACAAGAATATATTTTTCATTTCTATACTCTGTGCTCTGGTCTAAGCCCTGTTAGCTTATGCTATAAAGTAAGGGGGCTAGACTAGATAATTTGAGGATCTCTTTAAATGTAGAGAACTACATGTAGAGAGCAATTTATAATGGAAAAAGGCAGCACAACAAGTCAGACAGAAAATAATTATCAAAAACTGATTCTGAATCAACTGTTCCTCCACACATGGAGGTATATTTTCTATTTTGCATTGGATACACAACATAGATTCCAGAATAAAATATTTAAAATAACTCTTCACAATTTAGAAGAAAGTATTTTCTATTATCTCAGTAGAGGAAGGGATTTTTAAAAACAGAAGTTAGTATAAAAAAAGGACAGGTAAATTTGACTACATTAAAATTGAATCTATAAATATGTTAAAATATAAATTTAAAGAATATTAAATTATAATATAAACTTTAAGTATATTACAATACATAGAAACAAATGCATACATTTGTTTATATATATATATATACATTTGTAGAGATCTATGTCATGGGCATCTTTTAATAATAGATATTAATATTATGTGTACACATAACAAATTGAAAAAAAATGCCAGAGATTAGAAAAAAATACTAGTATCAGGAAGTAAAAAAGGAAAAAAAAC
>NW_005353910.1:562444-565079 GCF_000412655.1 Myotis brandtii | reverse complement strand
ATTGTGAAGGTACTAAATGCCAATGAATGCTTCACTTTAAAATGGTTAATTTTATGTTATATAAAATATTGCTCAATAACAAAATTCAAAGATACTAGATGATGATATTTGAACATATTTGCTAATTTGGTCCCTGAAACTATTATTTCCTTATGTTAAATCCTACCATAAAAACAAAGAAAAACTGATTATAAATTCAAATATAGGATATGGTCATTTTAGCATATGAAATATAAAATGAAAATTGACGATTTAATATCCTGAAAAGATCAAGGACAGGAAAAGTCAGAATATAAGTCCTTTTGCTGGATATGTGGCACACTAGAGTACTATTTGATAAAATATTATGCACACTGGAGACAAATGTTTGTTTTCCACTGAGACAAGGTTAGATGACTATCAAAGAGGCTTATTTATTCTCTGGCATCTGCACATTCAAGGTACAAAAGTCCCCATTTCCACTTACTTTCATCACTTTCCTTTTATCACCAATTTATCCTAATCCCTAAGCCAAAGTTAACTCCAGAGATAATCCCATTATCTCAAATCTCACTCTCTAGCCCACTATCTGACACAGAAGTACATCAGATTAGATGGTTCAGAATGAGCTTTGAGGGTTAGACTGGAAGGCTCATAACACACTGGTTGGAGCAGGTGCATGGTGCTTGACTCTGGTTTCCCATCATAGTGGGTGAGGGGCTGATGTGTGTCCCCTTATGTGACATTGGAGATCTGACTTAAATTCCATATATCTCAGTTGCCTTTATATGTATAAGAATGACGGCTATAGCACTTACCTCCAATGTTATTGTGATACTGTAAAAGAAATAGTTAATATAAAGCACTTTGAACAGTTTTGTCACATGGTAAAGACAAAGCAACTTTTACCTATTGTTATGAACATCATCTTTAGTACAGACTCAACAAAATCCCTTGCCTATTAGGACACCAAATTCTGCTTGTATGAAATCCAATACTTCTTGAATTATGAATTACTGCAGTGTCAAGGGAAGAAAGTGTGCCACCAGGAAACACACACACACACACAAACACACACCAATCAATTGATTGTAAGTTTTGTGAGGCTGCTGTCTTTGTGCCTGGTACTGGAGCCTGAGGTGGGAAAGGGAAGTTACACCAGCAGGTGGGTGCAGAGGCACCATGCACTGTGGCAGCTCACTCACACTGCTGCTTGTAGCTGGCTCACTTTGTCAGTGCGAGGCCATAGGTGAGCAACTCTTGCTGCAGTTCCCACCAGAGTCTCCTTCAGTTTCTCTGATTTCTCTCTCAGGTGCTGTCTACCAACAAAGGACTCCAGCATTTCCTGCAGGGCAGAAACGTCATTCAAGTTGGAATTTTGAAGCCGAGGAGAGACCAAGATGGGGCTCAGCCCCATTGTGGGTCCAGTTGATGTTCGTGGGTTTATTCTCACTCTTATCAGTTTACATCCATCTTACATTTCCAACTGCTTGTTGATTGACTAAGCCTTCCAAATCTTATGCAAAATATCTTTTGTGGCCCCACTACTTGGGAACTTCTCAGAGAAGGGAATTATTGGAAATATAGTCTCAGTTTAGCTAAACGTAAATAGTCAGCATCTACTTACACCTTTTTAGCCTACTGAAGTTAATTGCCAAATCAAGACAATTGCAAAACCATACTTCCACCTAACATAATGCAACATTTCCTCACAAAACCAAAAACATGCTGACCTTCTTATCCAAAAAAAGACTACACATTTCCTGAATCTATTTTGGGGTGATGTTTGTTCCTCTTCTAGCTGAGTCACACTCCATCTTTGATATTCTGAAATGTAAATACTAAGATCTGAGATATAGAATTCACTACTATTTATATGTTTTATTGTAGATAGTATAAAAATGGGAGTAGTGAAGAGAAAAAATAGTTGACATATACAGTATATATTCATATCAAAATAAAGAAGAAATGTGTATATCTAATATAACTCACACTTCTGCAACTGGTCACATAGTCATAACTGGTACTTATTGCTTCCTTCTTGCTTTATTCCCAGTAAGGAATTTAGCTGGTCGCTGGTCATATTACTTGCTGGGTAAGATGTTCCACACCTTCAATCTTGAAGGGTCTGGACCATTAACAGACCTACTTGTATCAGGCCATTAACGTTTAATCACAGCATATGTAAGTATGAAGAGGCATCTCAGGGCATCTCCCTGGATTATCTACACTAATAAAAGAGAAACATGGTAATTAGCGTACGACCGCTACCCTTCCCATTGGCTAATCAGCATATCCTTATGCAAATTAACTGCCAGCCAAGATGGCAGCCGGCAGCCATGCACTGAAGAGAACAGGGAGGCTTGCTTGCTCCAGTGATGGCGAACTCCAACATTCCCCGCCTCACTTGCCAGCATCTCAGCTGCAACTCTAAGCAACTATGTTGCAAATATAGAAGCTAAACAAAACCCCAGAAACCGGCTTTCAGTCAGCCGGGCTTCAGCCAGCCAGACCGCAACATTGTATCCAATACAGCAAAGGCCAGAAACCTGCTTTCAGCAGCGAGGCCTCAGAGCTAAAGCTAGCCCAGAAAAAAAAAAAAAAAAAAAAGAAAGAAAAAAAGGAGCGGTTGGGAGCTTCAGTCACTCGCCAGCCG
>NW_005353910.1:519184-561904 GCF_000412655.1 Myotis brandtii | reverse complement strand
TGGGAGCAGGCCTAAGCCAGCAGGTCATTATCTCCTGAGGGGTCCCAGACTGCAAGAGGGCACAGGATGGGCTGAGGGACCCCCCTCTCCCCCCCGAGTGCACAAATTTTTATGCACCGGGCCTCTAGTTATAGATATATTCCTTCTTTTCCCCATTGTGTAATAGCAATATTTAAAGATATATATATATTTGAATATACTATATACACATCCATATATATTATATATGACATATGCACTCACATATACATATATATGTATACAATCAAACAAAGGATTTCGTATAGGAATTTGCAGGAGCTGATTAACTAGTCAATGTAAGGCTGTTGTATACAGAGCAGGGAGTATGAAGGGAAGATGGATATGTATTGGTGAGAACATGGACACATTGAAGTCCACGAATACAAACTGGAACCCAAGAGCCTGAATGGGACCTCATCCTCATTAGAGAGTTCCTTCTTTTTAATGTGGATGTATCTGTATATTTTGAGCTGTTAGTGCTTAAATTTTCAAATGAAGTGACCTGTCCAAATGTTGTAGTTATTAAATATAAATTATGTTTCTTTTACTTCTAGAAAAAACTGCAGCATCAGTTAACACAGTAGAGAGTAGTGAAAACAGACTTACATTAAAAACAGAATGGAGAAAACATAGTTACTAAGCCGTAAGTACAAATAATTGTTGATAACAAAAGCGAACAAGAATAAAATACAGACATATCTTTTTATGTTTGCATGCATCATAGAGATAACAAAACAGTAAGTTTTAAACTTTTACTAGACATGAAATAAACATATAAGTAGGAAAAATTTTCCCTCTGTTTTTGAGCCCCATTTTGTCTAT
Organism: Myotis brandtii; assembly: GCF_000412655.1. Lineage (NCBI taxonomy): Eukaryota > Metazoa > Chordata > Mammalia > Chiroptera > Vespertilionidae > Myotis > Myotis brandtii. Next base: position 561,061 of record NW_005353910.1, on the reverse strand, counting down.
ATTCACCATCCCCAAGCCTCCAACTTTGGTGCTGCGGGTATTCTGCAGAATGGGCTGCTGACCTTCACCTGGAGCTAAACATGCACCTGGCCTAGAAGTTGAAGAAGCCAAAGAGTGATCCAGGTGAACTACACTGATTAGGAAATATGCATAGAAAGGAATTCTGGAAAACCTACTTTCAGCTTCCTAAATTGGTGCAATACAAATCCACCATATATTCCAAGGCAAGCAAAATAATTTTTTTTTTTGCTCTGAATTAGAATTTAAGGAGTTTCTAACCTAGAATTCATCCCCAGTGGCTTATATCCCCTAAATTTAGAGGTGTACTTTTTAACAATGAAGAACACTCTTAGAAGTCAAAGTTCCACATTCCGACTTAGTTTTGCAACTCAGTAAGTTCATGACATTTAGCAATTTACTTAACTCTAAGGCTCTGCTCCTCCACTCATAATTGGGACATGTAATCCAGACACTCCTCATTCACTGACTTGTTGATATAAATAAATGAAATAATGGATGTTGCAATATTATCTAACTTATAAAGAGTAATGTATACACAAGGAATAGAAATATTAAACCTGTTTTTGCTTTTGTGAACAAGGACAGATGATATCATCAGAACTACAGAGGATATATCTGCCATAAGGCCTCAGTCCAGGTCCTTATGACATTTTCCCAACATTTCAGCAAGCTTCCTACTGTACTTGTGAGTCATTTTCTTTCCATGTGGCCAGCAGCAGGAAATGAAATCCATTATAGGCCCATGTAGGTGGTTAATTTGTTTGAACTGTCATTCAGCTGGATTTTCAGGACCTTCCTAATGATCTCCCTGGTGCAATGCAGTGCAACTCTTGCATGTTTTCTGTCACTGAAACAGCTGTTTTAAAAGATGCTATTAGCTTCTATTTTAGGATTAGAGTTCTTCAGTACTTTAGTGAAAAAGTAAAAATCACAGTGCAAGTAAAAATCCTGCATAACAATGTAGGAGATAAGCTCCTTGACATTAGTCTTCCATGGATTTATTTTTTATTTGACACTAAAGCAAAGGCAACAAAAGCAAAGATAAACAAGACTACCTCAAACTAAAAGCTTCTGCACGGCAAAGAATTTTTTATTTTAATGCAATGAAAAAGCAACCTACCGAATGGGAGAAATTATTTGCAAATAATGTATCTGCAAACTAAAAGCTTCTGCACGGCAAAGAATTTTTTATTATTATTATTTTTTTTTACACAATGAAAAAGCAACCTACCAAATGGGAGAAATTATTTGCAAATAATGTATCTTTTAAGGGGTTAATATCCAAAATGTATGAAGAACATACACAACTCAGTAGCAAAAGGAAAATTTATTTAAAAAAACAACAACAACAGAGGAACTGAATACACAAGTTTCCAAAGCAGACATATAAACGTCCAATCGGTACATGAAAATGTGTTCAACATCACTAATGATCAGAAAAATGCAAATTAAAACCACAATGAGCCCGGTCAGTGTGGCTCAGTGGTTGAGCATCGACCTATGAACCAGGAGGTCATGGTTTTATTCCTGGTCAGGGCATATGCCCAGGTTGCAGGCTTGACTCCCCCAATGGGGGGCATGCAGGAAGCAGCCGATGGATGATTCTCTCATTATTGATGCTTCTACCTCTCTCTCCTTCTCCCTTCCTCTCTCTGAAGTCAATAAAAACATATCTTAAAAAAAAAAACACAACACAATGAGATATCCCCTCACACCTGTTAGAATGGTTATCATCAAAGACAGAAGAGATAACTACGTGTTTGTGAGAAGGTGGAGCAAAGGCAGCCACTGTGCATTATTGGTGAGGACCTAAATTGGTACAGTCACTGTGGAAAACAGGATGGATGTTCATCAAAAAATTCAAAATAGAACTACCATATGACCAGAAATTCCACTTTTTTGTGTGTATATCCAAAGGAAATGAAAACAGAATGTGTATGTATATACTAGAGGCCCGGGGCATAAAATTTGTGCATGTGGGGGAAGGGTCCCTCAGCCGCGCTTGCACCCTCTCAAATCTGGGACCCTGTGGGGGAATGTGTGACTAGAGGCCCGGTGCATGAAATTTGTGCATGTGGGAGAGGGTCCCTCAGCCCAGCTTGCACCCTCTCAAATCCTGGACCCTGTGGGGGGATGTGTGACTGCCTAAACTGGCAGTTGAACATTTCTCTCATAATATGGGACCACTGGCTCCTAAATGCTCACCTGCCTGCCTGCCTGATTGCCCCTAACCCCTCTGCCTGCCTGCCAATCGCCCTTAACCACTCTGCATGCATGCCTGATCACCTGCTTCTACCTGCTTGCCTGATCACCCTCAACCCTTCTGCCTGCCTACCTGATTGCCCCTAACTGCCTCTGCCTGCCTGCCTAATGCCCCTAACTGCTCCCCTGACAGCCTGATTGCCCCTAACTGCTCTCCCCTGTGGGCCTGGTCGCCCCTAACTGCCTCTGCCTGCCTGCCTAATGCCCCTAACTGCTCCCCTGACAGCCTGATTGCCCCTAACTGCTCTCCCCTGTGGGCCTGGTCGCCCCTAACTGCCTCTGCCTGCCTGCCTAATGCCCCTAACTGCTCCCCTGACAGCCTGATTGCCCCTAACTGCTCTCCCCTGTGGGCCTTATTTCCATACATTCCAAAGCATTTCCATGTTCATTGCAGCATTATTCACAATAGCCAAGACATGGAAACAACCTAAGTGTCTGTCAATTAATAAATGGATAATATATATATAAAATCTTCATGGAGTAATATTCACCCATAAGAAAAAAAAAGAAATACTGCCTTTTGAGACAATGTGAATGCAACTTGAGGGTAGTATTCTAAGTTAATGAAATAGGTCAGAGAGAGAAAGACAAATGCTGAATATACATATGTCACTGATGTGTGGAATCTACAAAAACAAAGTCCAACTCCTAGAAACAGAGAATAGAAAAGTGAGTTTCCAGGGGCTAGAAGATGGAGGACAATAGGGAAAAGTTGATTAAATATTCAGCTATAAGATGAATAAGGTTTGAGAATCTAATGTATAACATGATGACTACTAGTATAGTTGATAATACAGTGTCATATAATTGAAATTTGCTAAGAGAGTAGAACAGAAATGTTCTCACCAAAAAAGGAAAGATATATATGTGAGGTAATGTATGTGTTAATTAACTAGATGGCAGGAATCCTTTAACAATTTTTAAAACACACACACACACACACACACACACACACACACACACACACACACACCATATAGGGCACTAGGCCAAGAATTGTGAAAGAAGTTTAGGGAGGTTGATGATTGTTGAAATGGGAAGAAACAAAGGAGATAATTATTCCACCTATAAGAACTCAAAGTCTAGTAAGAAAAGAAACACTTAACAGAACATATTTAATAAGAGAGAAATTGTAATTGCATTCCAAAGAATGGGGGTTTAGTTTAAGGGCAGTTAGGACAGATGACATCATAAAGAAATATGCATTTTAACTATACCAAGAATGTTCAGAATTTTATTAATCAGAGGTGGGATGTGTGTGTGTGTGTGTTGGAGATATGGCATAGGGCAAAATGAAGAGAAAAGATTATGTCTAGAAAAATTGTCATGAGCATATTGAGTATGGACTAGAATAACTTAAGAACATGGTTTGTGTATGTCAGATAATGGAGGACTTAGTGCCCACCTACTCAATTAGACTTATCCAATGAGAAAAAGTGAGTCCTGTGAACAGGGCTAGTGATACAATCAGAACCTGTGGGTCGCAAACAATGAAAATACATCCTGCATATCAGATATTTACATTATGATTCATAACAGTAGCAACATTACAGTTATGGAGTAGCAACGAAAATAATTTTATGGTTGGGGGTCACCACAACATGAGGAACTGTATTAAAGGGTCGCGGCATTAAGAAGGTTGAGAACCACTGGTAGAGGATTGTTCTAGTAGCCATGAGGTGGGGACCCAAGGCTGGGAAGATGCTTGGCTTGTATCAATGCCTGTATAGGGGGAAAGACCTACTGAGGGTGAAGACTGGCCCAAAAAGGGAATGAATGGGAGATGGAGGCAATAAACAAAGAATAAAATTAAAGACACTGTTGCATCAGATCTGTGTCCTTTCAAAATCATTACCTGATCCTTTCTGAAGTGACATCTATTTCCTTGACAAAAATAAATAATAATAATAATGATTATTATTATTATTATTATAATGTGTCAGGATTATTCAGTGCAGCAGCATCTTTTTGAAATATCACTTCTAAAACAAATACAAAAGGCAACCATAAAAGAATTAGGATTCTGTGAATCCCCCAAGAGTCTTATCCCCATCATTTCAGTTCTGAAGGGTTTGCATTTAAAAGGTCATTTTAAGATATAGAAAGAATAAATGAAGGCAGATCAATTCTGGGGATGGCTTCAGGCTATCCATAGGTGAGCAGGACCATCATCTCACCTCTGTGGCCAATCATAAAAATAATGGCATGTTTGAAAGTTGAATGATTCACATATTTTCCCCAAAATGTAACTGAGCCACTAATCAAACTGTCTTCACTGAGGTGCACCATGTTTTTCTGTTGAGCCCTAAACTAATGTAGCACAAAAATTGGCCAGAGGCCCACTTCCTATCTTACTTTCATCACTTGCATTTCCCATTTCATCTTTATACTTATAATTCCCTAACATCCCATGCTGTTTTAATTATTCATGCTTCCATAATTTTGCACATGCCACATGCTTTACTCTTTGCCTAGAGTATTGTAACCCCCAACTCAATTGTCCAAATAATTATTATTCTTCCTCAGGAATTCAGGATAAATACCATTTATTCTAGGACATCTCCAACTCAATCAAAATCTCTTGAGAAATGTTTAGAAATTTATTCACTCCCTTATATATGAAAACTGAACCAGGTGAATACTTCATGTTACAATTAATCACATTGATTTATAATGATCAAGTCATATATGTCACTTAGCAAGTATATACTATTCTATAACCTGCATTTTATGCCATAACCACTCTAGCAATATTTTATTGTTCTACCCTTGTTTATCCTTCACCTTATCTTCCTCACCTGCCTCTAATTCATATTGCTTTAACAGTGTGTAACATTTTATAGAATACTTTAAATCTTTTTGGCAGCAAGATGAGGTATATATAAATTAATAAATGTGTGAATAAACAAAGAAATAATCTCTCCCATTGTTCTGTGCAATCCTTGCTGCAAACCACTATGTCTTGGTGACCTTTGTTGTCCCAGAAGGTAACAGAATAGATGGCATATGGCAAGTGCTCAATCAAGTTTGGTTCAAACACCAAACTGTAACTTTTCTTTCAGAGCTACTTTTAGATATTTTGAAACAAATAAATTGGCACTTCCATCTTAACTGATACATTTGTTAAATGAAAATCCACATGCTTGTAAATGTGAATAAAGTGTTATTCTGGTTATGTAGATAAGCAAGAATATTTTTCAAGTGTTCTTCTCAGTGACATTAAATAGACCAACTTCAGTATATTGTTAAATCCTCATGCTAGAGAAAAAGGATAAATAACAAGGAGAGGCATTTTAGGCTAATGTAAACTGACAACCCCTTGACTTAAAATCACTTCCCTGAATACTTCTGATCTCATGACTCCATTTCTTTGCCACAAAAAAATTAAAATGTATTTAAAAGGTACACATGTCTTTAAAATAAATAAAATGCTGAAGAAGAAATAGGGTGTTGTGTGTTTTTTGATGAACTGCTTGGCTTAACTAGGTTATATTGTTTGTTTTTCATAACTGGTTACTTTTGCAGATATATCTGATCGACTAAAAAGTGTATACCTGCACAATTGTGTATTGGAACTTTAATAAAGGTGATAGATTGAATATTCATCATAATGGTATAACCACATCATGCATAGTTAAAAAATAATCTTTTCTGAAGGACCCATATTATATTAATTAGTTAATTCAACAAATATTTATCAAGAACCTGCTTTGTGCCAGGCCCCTGTCTTAGGTGCAGAAGATAAAGCAGTGAACAAAAGAGGTGAAATCCCCACCCTCAGTTAACTAATATTCTACGTTGATAATTAACAAATACATGTGCAATGCAATTGTGGAGTAATAATAATATGAGAAAACCCAAATCAATATGAGGAAAGCAAGTGAACTGCTGTGTGCTTTAATTCAGTTGCCCCAAAACAAATCTCTCTGAAGAGGCAACACGAGAGCAGAGGAGCACCATGGGAAAGAGCTTTCCTGGCAAAGGGAACAGCATGTGCAAAGGCTTGTAATTGTTTTACTAAAGATTCCCTGAAAACTATCTCAGTTCACTGAAATGGTAAAAATTGCAGAAACAGTTGGTACACACAGACAGCCTCCTCAAATAATGATAATTTCAATGTTTTCATCAAGGAAGAAACTCTTGATTTTCACTAGCTTTTTTGTTTGTTGCCTTTGTGTTGTTGCTGTTATTATTGTTGTTATTCTAAAGGTCTCCCAAGAGCCCAGTTGGCATGGCTCAGTGGTTGAGCATAGAGCTGTGAACTAGGAGGTCATGGTTCGATTCCCCGTCGGGGCACATGCTCGGATTGGAGGCTCGATCCCTCGTGGGGGGGGGGGTGTGTGTGTGCAGGAGGCAGCTGATCGGTGAGTTTATCTCATTATTGATGTTTCTATCTCTCTCTCCCTCACCTTTTCTCCTGAAAGCGATAAAAACATGTTTGTTTGTTTTTTAAAAAGTCTCCCAAGAGACATTTGTTAAAACCAATAATAGTAGTGTACTGTTGATATGAACTTTGAAAAACATCTTTTCTCACTTTTGGCATCTTACTCACTTTTTGTTAGTTGTTAACATATTGAACAATATAAAAACCAAAATAAAAGTGTAGATAAAATGAAATAATAAAGCATAAAATAATCAAATGCAATATAATGAGAGAGTTGGTGTTGGCCCAGGACACTGATTATGTGGAAGTCTTGAATGAGCAAGTATTTCTTAAAGGAGAGGTGAAAAACAGTTAGAAGCATATCAGAATCAATCCCCCTCTCCAAACTCCAGCAAGCCTCATCTGTAATTATTGGTTTTAAAGAAGTCAATGCTAAATAGATTTTATTATTTATTGATAATTATGAAGTAAAAATAATAGATTGCAAGTTGCTTCTTTGATGGATAAATATTCAGGGCTGAAACTTTAAAAAGCTATCACAGTATTAGAACACACTGAAAACAAAATCATTTTGGAGACTGGTGACATGGCATTACAGGCTTGAAATATTGTCCTATGCCTTTATTTTTATTTTTTCTTTATTGATTAAGGTATTACATATGTGTCCTTATCCCCTCATTGTCCCCCACCCCCCCACTCATGCCCTCACCCCCCTGGTATCTGTGTCCATTGGTCAGGCTTATATGCATGTCCTATGCCTTTAAATTCACATTTTGATCAACCACTTAGCTGGTGACATATTAAAGTCTGTTAATCTCAATGATTCTGTCCTCTAAGTAACTTTGGATACTGCAAGAACAAATTTAAAATTAAATGGATTTCTTTCTGCATTATAAGATATGCTATGTGACCTTTTATGTTTTTAACAGAAATGCTCAGTTATTCTTAAAGTAGTTTGATATGCCATTACATTGGCTGTAAAATATTTCTTCCTGTAATGTCCCTTCTGCCCTTTCTTTCATCATTAGCATATACTGTATACTTTCAATCTAATGCCTGGTACTATTTCCATGGGGAGACATTCCTAGGATAATTTGTGAAATTGAAATACTATTTCCAGGTCAAATTCATTGATAAGAAAAATATTTTAAAACTTGAAACATCTTTTTATTGATCTTCCCTAGACTTAAGATGTCACTGATAAGGGATATGCACAGGAAAAGGTATTAGAGGCAGAGGGAAAACCTTGTAGAAGACCCATTGAATACAGAGGCTGTGGGAAGAGGCGCCTGGTTGAGGCAGGCACAGGTTGGCTGTAGGAGAGAAAAGAGCCAGGGTCCAGCGTGGGCGAGGGGCAGCACAGGCCACTGTGTTTTTAGACAGAGTGCAACTTCTCTCTATGTCACCAACGTAATAGTGGTGATGGCATCACATTCCCTTGAGAAATAATTTTAAATGTTCACTTTATGAGAAAGCGAGCAATCATTCCCTACCTTTATCGTAGTTACACTGTCAGCTACTTCTGGAAGCAGATCAGGCATGGATCATAAAGGCTAGCTGTCAAGTGTTAGGAGAACAAGAAAATCAGTTTCCTAACTAGTCCAGGGAACAAATACTGTAGTCCTGAATGAAGTCAAAGGGGAAGAAAAAGTATGACTGGGAAATCCAGGGTACCTACAGATAAAAGCTTTAGCACAAGAATCAGAAACTCAAGGTTCTACTGGGAACAGTAAGGTCACATGTATCATAAGATTGACTGGGTGAAGTGGAGGGCACACACATCATCAAAGCTTCAGGTGCTGGGTCAGTTCAGAGATAGGGCAGAAGGAGCCAGGAAACTAGATTTTATGTAAATATTTCAAATTTATAATCAAACAATCAATTAATTTTACATTTAACGCAAGTATAATTTGTATTGCTTTGGAATGCTTTTTTCTAGCTTTATGAGGCATACTTAATATATAAAGAATTGCACTCTTTTAGTATATACATTTAGGTGAATTTGGACATATGCTATAACTGTGATGGCATCACCAGAGGCGGGTGGAGGGAAATGGGGAAGGGGACTATTGTCAATAATATTGTGATTAGTTTACATGGTGACAGGTGATTACTAGAATGTGTGGGGTGGTCACATTGTAAGGTATAAAAATGTTGAATTACCATATTGTACACCTGAAATTAGTAAAACTAATATAGGATTGTATACCAACTGTACTTAATGTTTTTTTAAAAAGCACTTGGAAAACTTTTCCATATTTAGACTGACTGGCAGCTAGAATAGTTTCCAATTAACATAGGTGTATTTGATGAATTCATTGAAGAACATCTGTTTATACTAGTATATGTGAGCAGATTTTGCATATATATAATTATACCATTATTTATATATGAATATAGCATTAATAATAATATAATAATAATATATCATAATATAACTAAATTGTGTGTATATGTGCTTGTTTGCATGTGTGTTAGGAGCATTAGCATCCCGAGCTGGATTCAGAGTGACATTCTTAACACTATGGAAGCTTAGGCAATTTACTTCACTGTTTAATCCTCAATATACTCCTCAATGAATAGCACAATAATGTGCTAATGCTGTCATTGTCTAGCAGGATTTAATCCTATAATAAGGATTAAATTACATACAGGCAAGAGTGTTTTTGTCAAAATCCATAATGTTTTAAGTAAGCCTTAACATTTGGTAAATGCATGCTTGCATTTTTCAGACAATTTCTTCTTAGAACAAAGGAGAAAATATAAGACCTGTGATAGTTGACATAACTTAGGTACAAACCACAGCAAGTAGAACATTACAGTGTAACTGAACTCTTACCAACTTGTCAGTATGGAAGTTATCTGGCTGTCTTTGCCAACAATAGTTCTCAGTACCATTTGCTGACTGAAATTAATAAACTAGCAGGAGAATTCATAGGGGCTTAGAATACTTTTGTGATTTAGAAAGAATATCCTGCAAATTCGCCATCCTCTACGTAAAATTCTTTAACATAAAATACAACCTGTAGTGAAACAATATTACACAATTATCCTAGTTGAGTAGTCTCTTTCCAAAATCATAATAAAGAGAAACCGAGCATGAGTTTATATAATATTTATTATTCAATGGTGTCAACATGGTCAGCAAACTCCAAAATATAGTCACAGCAACAGAGAGGAAGCTCTGCTAGTCCTGGGCATCATAGAAATTTCTCCTCAACCCCTCACAGCTCACTGGGTGGTACACCATAATAATACTTAGAATTTTATCCAAGACTGTATAACTAATCCTCATTCATATAAAATCCCACCTCAGTATGAATTAAGTCTATATTTGAAAATTTTATTCCTTCACATTAGTAAGGATTAAAATGAAATTATTAGTTGGGAAAAGATTAAGAACACTCTATATTTAATCCCAGTAAAACTACTTTTAAACTATCCTGTGACCTCGGACAATTTAACTCCCATTTCCTCATGTTAGTGTCCTAATCTATACAATTAGTGGGTTGGATTAGGGATCTCTGAGGTTCCATAAAGTTCCAATTTTCTATTGTTTACATGAGCTCATCAGATATTTCACTTTGGAGTTCAAGAACAAAAGTTATGTACCAGAGCCAGGAACACAGTGAGCAATGAAAAAACATTTGTTACTATTATGTCACTATTATTCTAAAGAACTAAATGTTATTTTACTACCTTGTTCTATACCTTTCAAAAATATTTTAAAATCATTGTTAAAATTCTACTTACATGCATGGTTAAGATTGCTTTTCAACCAGTTACTTACTTAGTTCATGTTACATTTTTAAATAGTCTGGTGGTGGGAGGGGTGTGAACTATAAGACAAGTCCTGTCCCTATCATGTGCCTGGGAAGACAAAGTAGTGCATGTGGGCATGCACACACACACACACACACACACACACACACACGCACGCATGCACACACACCATTACATAAACTGCATGAAACTAACAACCCATGAAGAGGTTAAAACACAGAAATATCCGTGAAAGATCACTATTAAGGAACTCTTTTGAAACAGATGGGACTTGAAATAAGGCATAAAGGATGGCTAGAATTTGGAAAGGTAGAAAAGAGAGTGGAAGGACAGTCTCAAGAAAGACAAGGAAAAAATGCTCAGACCATGTGGAGCCCAGCCTGCACAATTTGTTGAAAGAGAGGAACTGCCAAAAGAATTGTGTCTACCTTTAATCAGAGTGTCATACATACATTGAACAATAAGGAGGTGTCAAAAGACCATTAGTACTGGGTAAAAATCTTCATCCAATAAATAATATAGAGTTAGGAGTATGGTAACAATCCATTAAAGGTAAAATGCAGCAAAGCCATGAAGGACAGATTAACTGAAAAACAAGCAAGAAGCTCGGAGACCAGGTAGGAGGCACTTCCAAAAATCTCAGGACAAAGTGAATATGGTTCACAATGAGCCTAGAAAAAAAATTGACAAAACATGGCATTTTATGAAAAGCACTGCTGACATTTAAATGCATAACTGCTTCAAAATGTAAAGTAGAAAGAACCTTGAGAGACTGAAGGGAAAGCAGCAGTAAGAAAGAAAGAAAGTCTTAAGGAAGAGGAGCCAATTTGGGGTAGATGTTGACATAGAAAAATCAGGAGTGTTGAGTTTAAATCTTAATGTGACAAATACATGAATATAGGATGCAGAAGAGAATTTGAATATGATGAATGTATTTGAGAACTATCAACTCAAATCCATGAAAGTAGTTGTACTATATATAAAAATAAGTATGGTATGCTTTGTAATATTTTTCAGGTTACAGAAATTTGGCGAATGTAATGAAAAGTATAAATCTTTTCCCCAGGTAAAAGAAATACTCATACTAAAAAACAAAAGCACAAAATTTTTCATATAATTTCAAGAGGCTTGTAGACTCTATCAATCTTATCTAAATCTCAGGATAGCAAAGTTTGCTTTAGATAACCAAGACCATGGGAAAATAACAGTTGAAAACAGATAATATCTACTATTTTTTTAGCATCTATTATGTGCCAAGTATCTATATATATAAAAGCCCAGCGACTGTTATAGCAGAACGACTGAAATGGCCAGAACGACCGGTCAACCAGTTGCAATGATGCACACTAACCACTAGGGGGAAGACACTCAATTCAGGAGCTGCCCCCTGGTGGTCAGTGTGCTCCCACAGGGGGAGCACTGCTCAGCCAGAAGCTGGGCTCATGGCTGGCGATCTGCAGCAGCACTACCAAGTGGCGGCAGCAGGTGCATCAGCCAGGATGAGTGTGAGCAGTGGGGCGCCCCACCCCAGTTCGGGCTCCTCCCTGGCCACCTGTCACTTGGCACACTGCTACATCCCTTGGGTGATGTCTGACTGCTGATTTAGGCCCGTCCAGGGGGGATCAGGCCTAAACCGGCAGTCAGACATCCCCCGAGGGGTCCCGGATTATGAGAGGGCACAGGCCGGGCTGGTGCTCAATCTAGGAGGAGGGGGAGGAGGTACAACAAGACCTGGAGGCACATGCTATGGCCCACGGATCCCAGGAACCACAAGTCCAGAGCTTGCTTTCCAATAAAATATTTTGAAGAAAAAAAAAAGGCGGCCAGACATCGCCACCCTGGGAAGAGTGGTTCCAGGAGGGAAAAGCCTCTCCAGGCCTCACCCAGCCTGGCTGGTATGCCATGGAGGACCACACACCAACCAAGATGGTGCCCCCCACCCTGCTTCCCTTGGTCCCGCAGCTCACAACAGCTCACCAGTGACATGCAGGAAGCACAGCCCCTCCGACTCCAAAGCCAGTTTCGCCAACAGCTGCTCCCTGTCCCACTCCATGGTGGACACGGGAAATGTTGTCATCCTTGGTTCCTGGATCGATGCTCAACCACTGAGCCACACCTGGCTGGGCTTTTTTCTTTCTTTGTTTTTTAACTTTTTAAAGACATATGTTTGTTTGTTTTTTATTTCAGAGAGGAAGGGAGAGGGAGAGAGAGATAGAAACATCAATGATGAGAGAGAATCATTGATTGGCTGCCTCCTGCATGCCCCCTACTGGGGATTGAGCCTGCAACCTGGGCATGTGCCCTTGGCTGGAATCAAACCTGGGACCCTTCAGTCTGCAGACCGATCCTCTATCCACTGAGCCAAACCAGCCAGGGCAACACTGTTTACATTTGTAGGGAAGCAGAGAATCCTGCTCCTGCCTCCCACGTCATCTAGGCTAAGAAAGGCTGGTTGATCTCCATGTTTCTCCTCCCATCCAGAATCAAAACCTCTTGGGGAGGAATGATCCCAGCAATGGCCCCAAAACACGCTTGGTGTCACTGTCACAGACATTCCCAGTCATTACAGCCCGTTCCTCAGCCCTCCAGTGCCCTGCTCCACCCACTGCCACTCCTCACCTGTCACCCCCTGAGGACCACCTTATGTTATCCTATTTGAAATGTGAGCAAGATCTCAAATGCCACCCGTCCTTTTTTATTTTTCAGTAGCTCCCTTGCCCTACCTTTCTTCCTTTAAAAACCTTGCATTTTAAAAAGATATATTTGATTGAATTCAGAGAGGAAAATAGAGATAGAAACATCAATGATTATAGAGAATCATGGATCAGCTGCCTTCTGAACATTCCAAACTGGGGATCAAACCTCCCATGGCTCCTCCCCCTGGCAAGCAGGCCCCAATTGGCAGTGAAGGAAGTAGGGGAGGAGGTGGGGAAGCGGGGAACCTGATCAGCCCTGATTGCCGGCCAGGCCTAGGGACCCTACCAGTGTACAAATTTCATGCACAAGGCCTCTAGTCCTATATAATAAAAGCCTAATATGCTAACTTTCCAGTCTGATCAAACCTCCCATGGCTCCTCCCCCTGGCAAGCAGGCCCCAATTGGCAGTGAAGGAAGTAGGGGAGGAGGTGGGGAAGCGGGGAACCTGATCAGCCCTGATTGCCGGCCAGGCCTAGGGACCCTACCAGTGTACAAATTTCATGCACAAGGCCTCTAGTCCTATATAATAAAAGCCTAATATGCTAACTGTCCAGTCGTCTGGTCGGCCACTCAACCAATCAAAGCGTAATATGCTAATGATATGCTAAGGCTGCTCACTATGGTGTGCACTGACCACCAGGGGGCAGACAGTCAACTGGTCAACCAGTCACTATGACATGTACTGACCACCAGGGGGTACATGCTCTGACCAGTAGGTAAGCTTGCGGTTGGGGTCCGGCCAATCAGGACTGAGTGAGATGGGCTGGACATGCCCTGGAGCCCTCCCGTGGTCCCTCCCTGGCCCCTATCATGCACTGGTGGGGTCCCTCAGCCTGGCCTATGCCCTCTCACAATCTGGGTTGAGGGACCCCCCCCCCCCGAGTGCATGAATTTTGTGCACTGGGCCTCTAGTTATTTTAATATTTTCATACAGAAATTCTGTTAATCTCCATAATAATGAATGATGGAATAATGTTATTTTCTTCTTTTACAGAAAATTGCAAGAATGAGAAGAAAATAGGTGAACTGAGGGTTCTTGCATCTGAGCTTGCATACATCTATCTTTAACCTGTTTAAAATATATTTTTATTGATTTCAAAGAGGAAGCGAGAGCTAGAGAGAGATAGAAACATAAATGCTGAGAATTATTAATCAGCTGTCTCCTGCATGCCCCCTACTGGGGATCTAGCCCACAACCCGAGCATGTGCCCTGACTGGGAATCAAACCTTGACCTCCTGGTTCATAGGTCGATGCTCAATCACTGAACTACACTGGCCAGGCTATCTTTATCCTTTTTAAAGAGAACTTATTCTGACATTTGTTAAAATGGTAAAAAATAATAAAAAATAAATAAAAAAATAAAAAGACTTTATTTGAAACTATTGCAATGGGAGAGAGAGCTTGAACTAAATTTCAAATACAGCAAGTATAGCTGGGGATTTATATCCAATCAGCAGAGTGAGGGAGCCATCAGATTAAAATTTATTTATTAAGGAATTTGATTACATTTTAAGGGTAGGATTATTGCTAAACTGTATTATTTATAAAGGCAGCCCAACATGATCAGATACCAAGGTTGGGGGTTTTCTCAATTAACTGGCTTAGAAGATTCTTTGATAAAATGGCTCACCAGGCCCAAGGCAGACCCACAAATGAGATGCTGTCAAAAAAAAGAAGCCTCAAATGATTCTGACTAAAGTTTGGTCAAGGTGGGAATCTCTGTCAACCTCTTCACTTTGCATTCATACCTTCATTCAGGAATGTTTATTGATCTCTGCGTAAATAATAAGCACTGTGTTAAAGATACTAAGGTCAATTCGGCAGGTATATCCCTATCCTTATGAAGCTTAGATAATTGCTACTCCTCCTGTATGTCCCAGCTCAGAGATATACTCCCCAAGAGTATGAAGACTTCTCTGATTCGACTTCACTGGGATCTAGGTCCCCAACAGCAGACTCTCCTCCCCAAGCTATAACCCTCTCTGTCTTGTTGTCTATGTATCCTATTAGATTGTCATCCCTATGAGGAAATTTGCTATGTCAACCTGATTCACTCATTCCCAATAACTAGCCCTAAACCTGGTGGAGCGGTAAGTCAGAGTATAGTTTACAAAATTTGCAAAATATAGATAATGGACCTTACTTTTCTATTTAGTAAAATGTGGGCTGGGGATATGTGGAATGTTGGAAGTAAATACATGCACACACAGTACAATACATGTCAGAAATAATTCTGAGAGTATAGGATTCCATGGCCAACATGTGTGCTTTTTAGTCAAAAGGTTATTAAAGGAATTAATTAAAGAAAAGGTGACATGGAGGTTGTAGTAAAGAGTGGGAACTAATAAATAGCATATCATTCCTATCGTTGTATAGCCAATTTCCAGCATAGCTATCATCTCTTATTTTCAAACTGAAAATAAAATGATAAAAGAACTTTGAATCAGGGAAGAAGGATAGATGGTTTAGTGAAAAACACATAAACTCTAAAGACCAGCTGCCTGGGGTTGAGTCCCAACTTTGTCAGCTAGTAGCTATGTGGCCACAGGCAAATATTTAAATTCCCTGTTCTTAAAATTCCTCTTAAGATAAATGGGAATGATCATGCCTTCTTCAAGTGGTTATTATGATTATCACACAAACCAATACCAGGAAAGGGTCAGAGCATTCCCTGGCCCATAATAAAAGCTCCCCCAAATTGACTTATCATTATAGAGAAAGAATACCAAAATGGATTGAACAGCAAGTGTCAAGCAATATCATGGGCATTTTTACATAAATTATATCTTTTGATTCCAGCTATAAAAAGGTTGGAGATCAGAGGTCTAACATTCAAGTCTTTTCATGTAACTTACATCTGAGTATCTCCCTGATTCCTGTCAACTGAGTACCCCTGGGGCTGTACTGAGTGCCACTCCGATTCTGAGTATTTGAATCTTATAATTAGTAGTATAAGGTAAGTATTGAATTAAAAACAAAAATAAATTAAAAAGACTCTTCATAATCAATCTCTATAGTTCTTTTAATGTTTTGTTTTGTTTTTCTGTAAATTCAGTAGAATGACTGACTGTCCTATATCTGACTAACCTAGGTGAAATGACAACTCAGTATATTATTTTCCTTAGTAGTACCAAGAATCTAGAATGATATTGAAAGATAAATACTTCTGTTTGCTAAATTTGAGTCCAGATGGATTTCTTATTCAGTTTATGTCTAAGTTAATAGACAACTTCGGATTTATGTTTTTACCTATCTGTTAAACACAAATAATACATATTTTTGTCTTGTTAACCCATGTCTAAATAATAATTTCAACTTTTCATTATTAGTGATATGATGATATCCTATAGCCCTAAAAATAACAGCATCTTGACCACATAAAAAGTAAAGTAAGGTTGGATCAAGACAGAAATTTTGGTCAACTTTTCTCCTGTCTCTAATTTCCTCCCAAATGATCACTTCAACTTTGAGGACTGTTTGCCAAAGCCTCAACAAACACTGAGAGTTTCAAATGCCAATATCAAGCACCTGCATGCTTGAGAGCAATGATTACAGAAAAAAAATTGGACAACAAGAATATTATTTGTCATCACTCTTGGAGTTCTGGATATTATGTGCCATTAATTGTTGGCACTTGTATTGCACATTCCAGTTTACAGCAGAATATTGTGTCCTTATAAAAACCCTATAAGTTGCTGTCAATTTTCTTCTAGTTGGCAAATCATTAAACTGAGGTGCACATAAATGAGCCAGTAATAGAGGCAGGGCCAAACCTTCTGCATGCATTACTGTCCTTGTCCCTCTGTCTGGTCCTGTCCTGCAAACACCACTTTCTTTTCACAGTGCTAAGTGCAGAATCACATTCTACAATGGTTCATGTGTATCATCTGGGTTTCCAGTCAGACTATTGCAATATGTTAATAATACAGACATGTAAGAGATCACTAAGCTCACAAGCTCTCAAGAAAATAATGGTTCCACCTTCATTGGTCTATTTATTCCTTAAAACCTTTCATTTCAGAAAACAAAATCACTTTTGTTTCTTTACCCTCAAACCAAAAGCCCTAGAAAATTGATCTTATTTGTATTAATGAGCTACATGCAGAATGTTAATTTTTGGTAGATTTGACAATTTAAGATCATGTGCACCTTGTTCTATAAACAGCTGTAAAGAGATAGAAATGCCTAAATCCTTCCAGGTCAGTGATTCTCAACTTTGCTGCACCTCAGAATCACCTAGCTTTTGAAAAATACCAATACCCAGGTCCCACCCCCAGAGAGTCAGCTTTAATTGGTCTGGCATGCTGCCTGGGCACTAGGATTGTTTTTTTAATTAATTGGGGTGACATTGATTCACAAAACCTTACATGTTTCAAGTGTATAACTCAACAAACCATCATCTGCATACTGCATTGTGCTGGACACTAGGGTTTTTAAAACCCTCCTGAGTGATTTTAATGTGCAACCAGGGTTAAGAAAAACTAACGTAAGATATAACCTAGAGCAGTGCTCCTCATTATTGCTATACATTAGAATTCCCTGAAGGGCTTTTTAAATACTGATACCAAGGCCCATCCCAGACTCGATTAAATCAGAGGCTCTGTGAATAGGGTCCAGGCATTGGTAGTTTTTAAAGCTTCACAGATGATCTTTCCATGTAATCAAGTTTGGAGATTTACTGCTCTAACTTCCTTAGAACTCAATAGGGGTTGATAGATTAGCAAAGACAAACAAACAAATCAAAAGATAACAAAAACACACAAACACACATACCGTAGCACCTGAAAGCTTGCTAGAAATGGAGGGTTTCAGGCTCTAAAGACATAGTAAATCAAAATCTGCCTCTGAAACTACATCCCCAGGTAATTAGCATTCATATTAAAGTGTGAGAAGTTCTGTTCTGTATTGCTTTTCTGAAGACCTGAGGGCAAGGTTAGCTTTGCCCAATCCTCCTATTTCTTCTCACTTGACATTATTCTCTCAAGTACCAGGTGAAAATGTACTATTGCTTCTGGTCATTGGGGTGAATTGCTTAACATGCCTAATTGCCACACAGTAAAAATATAGTTCCTTATACTTTATTATCATTAAAAAGTTATCTACTAAACTAACTCTGGAACCTGAAATCCAGAACCCTTTATAATATAAACTGAAGTAACTAACCACTTCGTTTCCAATCTTTCACCATCTATCCTCACCCTGCCCAAATGTAGAATGCTATGTTTTCCCATGCATGATCCCAGCTTTTCCTGTCTCCTACCTATGTATACATCTCTATCTGATATGTTCAAGTACATGCTTTGTAGCTCATTTAATGTTATTGCTTATGAAGATTTTTCTCTGATTCCACCCCATCCACAAATGGTAATAACCTCTTCTAGCATTGAATATTCATAGCAACCTACCTGTAATTCTCCTGCATCTCATTTTACATTCTTCCTGTCAGTGTTCCAGACTTGTTTTATATCCTCTATTAGGTGATACGTTATGTTAGGAAAGGATCCATGCATAATTCACTTCTAAAAAATTCACACTACTATTCTCAGAACCATATGTATAGAATGTATTTTTTTTAAATCTTACTTCTTATAAGTCTTTATTTTTGACCAGTTCAAGCCAGTCTTCTTAGTAGAGTGCCATGTGTTTTTCCCTCTAAACTTACAAAGTTTCCACTTTTCCCTGCTCATCAACTCTGCCCTGAATAGATCAGTGTTTCACAATCTGTGGTCTTTGCAGAAGGTGAATGAGTGACTAAGGAAGATAATTTATGGGACAGTTTGGAAACTTTATTCAACCAAACACCTTTTCTAAGCAACTTTTCATAAACATTGCTTTCCCTTCATGATACCCTTTGGGATATTTTTTTAATAACAATGAGTGATAAGTCATTCAAGAAAAATTTAGAACTACTGAGGTTTCCAAGGCTTTCAATATCTTCAACATTTCTTCCTTTCCAAAAATAACATGGGAGTCCTGGTCAAAAGAGAATATCACAATAGTATGGTTCTCAGATTGAATGGGTGAAAATTTGGCATCAAACACCATCATAGGAAGAATACAAGTAAATAATAACAAAATACTGCGATGTTTTTCTAGGAAAACTCCTGTGTTATAGGTGGACTAACTAAGGACCTTAGCATACCACTGTTATGTCTGAGAAATAATGAAGTACTTATATAAATTCAAACTATCACAGGAAAAACTTTCCCCAGTGTTGGTCTTGGATTTGGTGCATTCTACTCTGCTTCCTTGAAAAATGTTAAATAAAAGGGGAAGAGGATATTAGTAGAAAAACAATTTTATCATTTTCAAAAGTCTCAGAAGCTTCTTTGATTTTGAGAAACAAGAACAAAGAAAGCCACAGAACCAGATGACAGATGGTACTAATTAGTACCGTAGAATTCATTAAAAACCATGTCAAAGTTGACTGGGTATTTACAAAAATATTTCATAAATATACTGGGATATTCCACATTATTGTATAAATGTTTAAAAATCCAAAAGGATAAGACAGGGATGTAGACACTATTTTGTTATTATTTCCAAGTACTGACAATTCCTTGATTTTCAAATGGAGGGATAAATAGAATGCAAGGGATAAGTAGCTTAGTCTCTCCATAAATAAAGGCCAAGTAAAAGAGGCCATTATCTATTTATTTTATGTCTTTTGATGTATATGGTTATCTCTCTTGACTCCATATTCCAGGCAATCCTGATGACTATATCCTTTTTTTCTGCTTCTACCAAAAAAAAGTAAAAAAATATTTCTTAAGTTTTTAATTGATGATTACAGAAACACAAGGGCTAAAATAATAAGATTCTTGGTATAGAAATGCTTCACACTGATTTTATGTCTTTTCAAATGATTTTCAAATAAGAACCCACTACCTCTGTATCATTGGTTACAATGACATTGAAAAATTTCATGTATCACACAACTTTCCCCAGCCATAAGCTTTTTTAAAAATATTAATTACTCATAAATATCTTTGCCAATTGAGTTGTCAGAGGATTTAAAATTATTTTTGCTATCATTCAAACCAGTGGTTCCTAAACTTAAATATACACCGAAATTACCTGGGTGCTTATAAAAATACTAGAGGCCTGGTGCATGAAATGTGTGCACAGTGGGGGTGGTCCCTCAGCCCAGCCTGCACCCTTTCACAATCCGGGACCCCTGCGGGATCGGGCCTAAACTGGCGGTCGGACATCCCTCTTGCAATATGGGACTGCTGGCTCCTAACTGCTTGCCTGCCTGCCTGCCTGATCACCCCTAACCACTCTGTCTGCCTGCCTCATTGCCCCTAACCACTCTGCCTGCCTGCCTGATCGCCCCTAACTGCCTCTGCCTGCCTGCCTGATGCCCCTAAAGGCTTACCTGCCTGCCTGTTCACCCCTAACCGCCTCTGCCTCTGCCCCCGCTGCCGCGGCTTCATCAGGAAGGACATCCAGAATGACATCCAGAAGGTCATTCAGCTGTCCGGTCTAATTAGCATATTATGCTTTTATTATTATAGATTGATTTCTGGGTCACACCTTCAGAAATGCACATGTAATTAGTCTTGTATATGGCCTGGGACCAGTATTTTTAAAATCTCCTTATGTTATTGTAAGATGCAGTCTAGTTTGAAAAATAACAATTTAGGCCATGGATTTCAATATCCATTTTAAACCTCTGTGCATTAATGACATGAGTCCTAACCTCTACTTCATCATTTTATTTCAGATTTTTTTTGGATACTCTCAAAGTTCAGAAATTTTTCTGAACACTAAACTCCAAATATGAACATAGATAATCTACTTAACAGGGCATTGACAGATAATTAGTAAATGGCCTATGAAAGCCCTTTCCAGGAAGAGAAGGAAAGATAAATGCCTAGTTACCACCAGCTGCAGATGCTACTCTCATTAGCTCTACTCATCTGAAATGCTGGCCATTGTTCCCAGTCACTGTGAATATAGTCCTGGTAGCCACATTTTCCCTCCATTGATTTTAGACACTACTAGTTGTCTTATAACATTTTAAGAATGATTTCCAGCCCAGCTCGTGTGGCTCAGTGGTAGAGCATTGACTATGAACCAGGAGGTCACAGTTCAATTCCCCATGTCAGGGCACATGCCCAGGTTATGGGCTTGATCCGTAGTGTGGGGCATGCAGGAGGCAGCCAATCAAAGATTCTCTCTCATCATTGATGTTTCTATTTTTCTCTTCCTCTCCCTTCCTCTCTGATATCAATAAAAATATATTTAAAAAAGAATGATTTCCATTTTCTTTGCTTTTTTGTATTTTCATCAAAGTCACAATAATAAATAATCCTATCTAATAAAGAGGTAATATACAAATTGACCATCACTCCAACACACAAGATGGCCACCCCCCATGTGGTCAAAGATGGCCGCCTCCATGTGGACACAAGATGGCTGCCACAAGATGGCCAGCAGGGGAGAGCAGTTGTGGGTGATCAGGCCTGCAGGGGAGGATAGTTGGGGGGACCAGGCCAGCAGGGGAGGGCAGTTGGGGGTGACCAGGCCTGCAGGGGAGAGCAAGTTGGGGGGGGTAGGCTGGCAAGGGAGGGCAGTTAGGGGTGACCGGGCCAGTAGAGGAGGGGGCAATTGGGCAATTGGGCCAGCAGGGGAGCAGTTAGGTGTTGATCAGGCTGGCAGGCAGAAGCAGTTAGGGGCAATCAGGCAGGCAGGCATGCAGGCAAGTGGTTGGGAGCCAGCAGTCCTGGATTGTGAGAGGGATCTCTGACCGCCCATTTAGGCCTGACATCCCTCGAGGGGTCCCAGATTGGAGAGGGTGCAGGCTGGGCTGAGGGACACACACCGCCCCGTGCACGAATTTCATGCACCGGGCCTCTAGTTTAAAATAACAAAATGCTGATCAATACAGGTATGAACTTGTGACTCAAACAGTAAACCTGTTTAGAAGTCTTATTAATAAAAACCAATATATAAAAATGTAAATCAATGCCAAAATTGATTAGCTCAATGTGACATTCATGAAGCTTTGTCTTCTGGGCACCACGTTCTCTCCAGTGAAATACAGGCTGTATTACATGCCACACGGGCAATATCCAAGGCAAATGGCCTTGTAAGAAATAGTTCTATCTGCTGGGAAATAACTGGCTTGCTGCAAAAACAGCTCAAAAAGTTAGAAAAATTGTTAATCAGGGATAGTTTCAATACCACAATGCAACCACTGGTGCCTGTATACAGTCTCTTCTCCCATGCTTAATTATCCCCCCTTCAAACTGTAGGAGATGCTTTTTGTGAACTGCCTTTAGCCTATCGGTCACACCCAAGTCCAGAGTCCTTTGGCAGATAACTAGTTGCTGAAGAAGTTTGGTAAACTCTCCCCAATAACCTTGCTAGATTATAAAGAGAGAATGTGTAAGGGGAAAAAAAGCCTAAATAGAGACATTTATTAACTAAACATCTCTGATCAAGTTAGCACAAGACAAATTATATAATCTGTGCCTTAAGAAAGCCTAGCCTTATGATTATTTCAGAGATCAAAATACCACCTTGCAGGAAAAATTCAATGGAGATAGTCATATCAAGATTCCAGAGGCAGAATTTTGGTACCTTATAGTTATTACAATTATACTTTTACCAGTAAGAGTTTACAGCTAAATGCTAGATAATTGGGAATTTTCTTAATGAAGGGTATAGGCCTTGCTAGATTCTTTGACACTGTTCATAAAAATGTGTGGCGTGTCTCTTAAATATTTCTGATGATTCATCTTTTTTAGAAAGTTTTAATTTCACCAAGAAAGAACCATTTCTAGTATCCATCCACTTATTGTATTAACAGAATACCAAGTTCACCCATGTCTGGCATCAGAAAGAAAACTAAACAAGTTTTGATTATAGCTGTAGAAATATAGACATCATAGCTTCCTCTGGGGTAGATGCTTACTAATATTCAAAATGTGTGTCCCTGAGTAGAATTCTCAATGTACCTGAGAATTACTTACACAACAACTAAAATTATATCCATTTGTATATATATGTATATAACATAATATGTTGTGAATATACATTATCTATATCATAAAAGGCCTGTGGTCATGATGCCATAATGGTGGAGCAACCAAACAACCAGTCACCAAGAGGTGGATGGAGCACCTCTCGTGGGCTGGAACTCCTGGCTCGCGTGGCAGGCAGGGCCCGTTGTGGCAGAAGCGGAGCCTGTGGCTTGCACAGGGCAGGTCTGGGGTCCCAAGGCTCGCGCAGGGTGGGTTTGGGGTCCTGCAGTTTGGGGGGTCTGGGTCTTGTGTGATTTCGCACACTGGGCCTCTAGTCCTATATAATAAAAGTCTATTATGCAAATCGACCTAACAGCAGAACAACTGGTGGAATGACCAGTCTCTATGACGTGCACTGACCACCAGGGGACAGATGCTCAACGCAGGGGCTGCCGCCAGCCCGCAGGCCCCAGGCCAGCCAAGGCAGGTGCCAGCAGTGGCCCCCTGATCGGCCTGCCAGTCGCCCCTCAGATTGGCCCTGATCACCGGCCAAGCATAGGGACCCTACCTATGCATGAATTTCGTGCACTGGGCCTCTAGTATATACATAATATAACTGGTGTTTACATACATAGTATTGTCTTCACAGAAGTATTTAACATACTTAGTCATTATATCAATGCCATTTCTGCTTCCATTCTGGACGTGGTTTCCTTCTTCTTTCATAATTAGGTATTGTACATCTGCCTCTCTACTGAATTAAAAGCTCCTTGAAGACATAAATATACTATTCCATTTCTTCAACATTTAGCATGATACTTCACAAACAAATATACTTAACATATATTTGGAATAATAAACTCTCTTCTAGAAGTTCTAATTCTCACTCTATGTTTAACATTTTAGCTTTCAACTTCTTTGAAATTCATCTTCTTTGACATTATGACTTGATATTTTTAGCTGAAGAATAAAGGACAATCTGGGCAGAATTGGTCTTTAAGTGCTTGTTGGCCATTAGACTTCAGAAATTAAATTATCACTCTTTGCCACTTAAAAAAATTAAATAAAAAAGACTGCAAGTGACCTTACATGACTCAGCAACTCAGGACAGAACAGCTTTTCCAAACTAAGACCATACAGTTGTCATTACTAACAAAAAGCCCCATAGTGATCGCAAATCCCAGGCATTTATTTTGTGAGGGAGAAGATAAATTGGAAAGATGCGATCATCATTACTCATCTACCTGGATGGTGTTTCCATTTGATTTGCTCCAGTTTCTTCCTCATAGGCATGTTGAAAGATAAATGTGAAATGGTTTGCCAGATTCATTTTGAGAAATCACTGATTGAGAGATTAAATCTATCATTTATTTTTGCTTCTATAAAGGCTGAATCCTGAGCTACCTAATCATTAAAGTATTTTAAGATTGAATAACTCTTAAAAGCCCCTGTCAATTTGTGAAGCTAATTGTACCTCCTACAGTTTTACCCATAATCTGAACAGGGTAGATTTCTCTGTCAGCAGACACACTGTTCCGCAGAAACAGTATAGAAAGAGAGAGCATGGATCACTAAATTCCTCTGCATGGTTATCGGAGTTCTCCGTGGGCTGGGGTTATTAGGCAAGGCACGAGGTCCTGGCTTTCCGATGCTGCAGCTTCTGCAGTCTCTCGATACACTTCCTGTCAGAGCAGTTTTTCAGAGTTGGATTTCCAAGTTAACCTCTCAGGGACTGTACAGTGTTTAAGTTGTCCCTGAAGAGGAATGCACAACAAACAGTAAGAGACATCATTATCTGGCTCAATTCTTGTATTGTTCCATGTGTTACCAACACTTTGAAATTGGGGTTACCTGATTTGTCCTTGAAAGAAGGATAAGCCAGAGCCTCCATTGTGACTAATAAGCAACCCAAGGGCTAGAGAAACTAACAAAATGATGAAAACTGTCCAATTTGTGAAACTCTGAATTTTTCTGGAGCTTTGAATCATTCTCTGCACTAAACAGAAAGACTTCAGCTTAATTATACATAGGGAACAATGCATATGACTGGATGTGAGTGTCTGGTGAATTATATCAGTCTGATTTACCTTCCAGGACAATTTCCAATATATTGAATTTTCAATACTATATATTGAAGGGTATTGTGTGAGAGACTGTATGAGACAAACATAAACTAAACAGGTCCTTCTGATAGGGAGAATAAACATAAAGAAAGTGGATTGGTTTAAGCAATTGTAGATATTTGGAAAACACAAAAATTTAAAAAGTTTGGGATTCACCCAAGTGAAACTATATAGGAAGCATCCTTAAATATAATTATAAGAATGAAAAAAGGAAATGCATACTATTAGAAAGCTCTAAAAAGATAATAGAGAGAAGTGAAAACTGAAGATCTTCACTTGAGTCAGATAAAGTTGACCTCTGAAAAACAGAAGCCATTAAAGCTGCTTTCACCTCCTGAGTCATAGCACATGCTCCTGATTTTTGATAAGTGGCTTTTTATGGTGTGCCTCTTTTTATAATAAATCGGAACAGACATAAAAGTTCCCTTTTGAAAACTTCCATCACTCTCTTCTTAACTTGTGGGAAACAGTTACTTCTGGGGAGTTGCCCAGACTTATCCAGTAGAGGAACCACAACAAAACACAAGAAGCAAACAGCCAATGCACCCACAGAAAAGGCCAAGAACACCTCCATTATCAATATGGACTGAGACAGAGAGATGAGATGTGGTAGCGTTAATCAACACACATTGTAACCATGTGATACACATATATGCATACAATTCAGAGATGTTCTCCTACAGAAACCATGCTAGTATTATCCCTTTACTTTGCTGAATTTGTAAGCCTCATAGAAACATATGAGTCTGATATGATTATCTCTATTTTATTAATAAAAATTATGTGGATTTGAGAATTTAAGAAAGCTTACTTGATAAATACTTCATAGACAATTGGGGTTCAATAAAAAAGTCTACCTATTATCAAAGTCAATGATGTTCTCCATAATGCCTTCTATAATCATAATGGAAGTTAGAATATGAAAAGTGCCACAAGAAGATGCTAAATTAAGAACTATTAGATTGGGAGAGGAGAGAGATCTCTCTGAGAAGGATTCATAGAAAAGTCTTTTTAAAACACAGTAGGAAATAAGGATATGAACCAAACTAGCTAAAAGTCATCATAGAGTTTCTGTGTCTTAGTACTTTTTTGTTCAATCCCCTCTGCCTCTCTCTCGTGTCAGCCAAATTACCAGTTGAATTATGAGTGTGGCACTGCCTTTGGGACTCACACACATTTACTGAGAAGATAAGAACCTAATGTGGGAACTGCCATCCTCTCATTTTCTGCAAGAACTGCAAAATTCTGCAGAGTCTATCTGAACCTCAAGAAATCATTTATAATGTGTTGTTTTCTTTCTTCTGGGCTTGAAGGAACACTCATTTGCATCATTGATTGAAATGTAATTTAAATTGCCTTTGTGCTTATGTAGCTTGTGAAGTGGGAATCATTTTTTAAAGACTGTCTTGAGAAAACAAAAGAAAACTTCCAATTCTTATTACCATCATCAAATAACAAGACAGATCATATGTTCTATGCCCATCTTCAGGCTATACTTGAGTTTCCTGTGGGTTGAAGGAAGAGGGTCATGTGCTTCTAAGTAAGTCAGGGTAGCTTCAGACCCACAGGGTGAGTCGCAGAGCTTCTCCAAGTCTTGAGCAGCTCTAAAACGCTTGTGTTTTTAAATAGCTTTCTTTTTCTATAGAGATTACCACTCATTTGATGATCAAAGTAAAATCAAATCCTCTTTTCCTTGAAGTCTCAGTTGCCAAAAGGGCAAAGCTATTTTAAAGTTTATTTATTAAATAAATTAAGAAAATATATTACAATTTTACTTCTTCAGTTTCAAAATTCCTCTTTTTGCTTTTTCCTTGGTTTTGTATATCTTGCTTTAACAAAGACTATTTTAATTTCATTACATTTAGAGTATACATGTTATTTTGTAATTTACTTTTGTTGATTATAGGAAAAGCATTTTTCATGTTTCTCCATACCTTTCATAATTAACATTGTAATAACTAAGATGTTACTATTTATTAATGATTATTTGTTATTACAAGTGAAGTTTGTCTTTAAATTTCAAAGTAAAATATAACATTTTATTTTAAAACCATCATGTCACAGGTTTTTGGAATACTTACTATTTTGTTTTACTTCTCTGCATGACTTCTAAAACCTCCATTGCTGTTTATGCCTTTTTCTTACTAATATGTGTATTTGAGTATTCTTAAATTATTCCTGAAAGTTTAAGGGGATATATAAAACTAAATGAGAGAAACAAGCTAGTAAACATATCCTAAAATCACATGCTTGAATTTTGTTCTAGATGAGGAAAAAGAGCAGTGACAAGCAGAAATGAAGAGTAGATTATTATTCTTTTCAATCTATAGCCTTGATCTCCTTGCTGGTGCATCTCACTGTTGTCCCTTAGTCTCCTCTGCTTATAGTGACATTGAAGCTTTTTAAACAGTTACTTTTCTAATGGTGAAATCTCTAGCAGTATTTTTCATGGGGAAACACTTTTCAGAGGACTACCTTCAACCACTGAAATTTGGCTAAAACTTTGTACTCATTACTGGGGTGAATTTAGAAAGGTTTTTGTAGTCATGAGGTCTCCTAGGCACTTCTCAAAACATAATTCTCAAGTCTACTCTTCTCTGTGTCCCACCGTATGCTGGGTCTATCCCTACAACAAGATAAAGCATACATTCACTCTGTTTAGTTCTAGAATTTCTACTGGTACTTTTTTATAGCTTCTATTTCTTCCCCTGAGACAACCTATCCTTTCATTTATTGTGTTTGTTTTCCTGTATCCCATTAAGCGCAGTTTATTAATTGACTTAAGTACTTATCTGCTTATTCTAACATGTGGGCCCTCTCAGGGTTGGCTTCCATTGACTATAATTTCTCTTGAGAGAATGGGTCACATTGATTCTTCCAAAGAGTGATAGTATTTTGTTTAGAGGGCAATTACTTGGTTGGACATAAATTAAAAATGTTGTCCTAGGCAGCAGCTCAAATTTCAGCCCAGCTTTTGCTTGTTTGTCTGGTTTTGTCCTTCCTCAGGGAGGTTGCTTAGAATCTTCCCTCATGCATGGTTTAGGTGTCAACTAAAGATTTGAGCAAAGTTTATACACAGATTTGGGATCCTCCGTTTTGGCACTTTCCTCTTTGAGATTCTACCCTTACCATTCCGAAACAGTTCTTACACTAAACTCTGTCTTCTGGTTCTTCAGGTCAGAAAGTCTTTAAATTAGGAGTTTTATTCCTTATTCATGTCACTACGTGTCACCTGCTTTCAGGCTAAAATAGCAATAAATTATCCTGTGCATTCCCCTTCTTCCAAGTTTTTACTCTTCTCATGTTTACAGATGCTTTAGGTAGCTACTTTTTTGTATTTCTTCCAGAGTTTATAGTTGTTTTTATGGGGAAGTAGGTCTGTTATGGGCTCTCTTAGCCATCACAAAAGCAAAACCTTGCCTGATAAATCTCTTTAAAACCAACAGTAGGAGCAAAATAGAATACCCAGGAAGTGTAGTAACTGAACCAATCTCATGAATATCCCTGTATTTATGCCCAACTTGAAGGAGGCTCATTATGAACAAAGAACACGTTTCTTGAGGGTAGCTTCAGGACCTTTCGGGAGTCAGCCACCCATAGCTTGACCATAGCCTGATCCATTGTCTGACCATGCCAATCGTTCTTCTAGAACAACTCTAATACAGATCTCAGCCACAAACATCTAGACTTCTGCAATGGCTCTCTAAATAAATTCTTCTCTTACAGCTTCTCTTTTCTTCCAATCTAGTATGAATATTAGTTTTTAATACCTCCCTGCCCCAAAAATGCTATGGTCCGTTTTTTAATTAATTCCAAACTTTTAAGCCTAACTTTCCCCCCACCCCACCCCCACTTTTTCCCTTATACGTGGTAAGTAGAAAGCACTGATTGAGAAAATTAGTGTTTGTTTTCCTGTATCCCATTAAGCGCAGTTTATTAATTGACTTAAGTACTTATCTGCTTATTCTAACATGTGGGCCCTCTCAGGGTTGGCTTCCATTGACTATAATTTCTCTTGAGAGAATGGGTCACATTGATTCTTAAACACATGTGAGCTGAGAGAAATAATTAAGTAAATAAATAAGTACTCTTAAACACATGTGAGCTGAGAGAAATAATTTATACACTGAAGCAATGGATCCATTCTACCTGGCTTAAATCCAAGCTTAATGTTTCATTATGTAAATTTGGACAAGTTTTTTAACTTCTCTGCATCTAAGCTTCCTAGCAGTAAAGTGGGGTTAGCAGAGTACTATCTCATACCCCATGAGGGTTAGATGAAATGAGGGAATATTTGGAAGGTGTCTTAGAACAGTTCCTGGTAATGATGCCCAGTAGTGTTAGCCACTATTAACATTATCTGTTTTGGTTTTATTCTCTAGAAAATGAAGGACATAATTCTATTTGAAAAATTAATGGTTCACAGGCAACAAATATTAAAAAAACATAAATCTGTTCAAATATGAAGGCAAAAGAACTTAGCTTCAGCTATATAAAACCACTTGCCTTTTCTTGTTCTGCACATTATGCAATTTATACCTTCCCACATCAAGATGACTTTCATATGTGTGAAATGACCCTCTGTTTCATTTTGCTCTTTTGAAGTTCTTTCCATCCTTTAAGGCTACACTAACAAAATACCAACCTATCCTAAAACCATGCCTCATCTCACCCAACTAATCATCTTTCTTTACAAAGAGGTACTTATCCCATTTCTTATGTAATTTTTTCATTTATACCATATTCTTCATCATAGATTGCATGCTGCCTGTTAACAGTAACTGCTACTTATCTATCCTTGCATCCTTAGTAGTTCTTTAAGAAGTACCTATCCATAGTAAAGTGTCAATAAATATCTAATGAATCAAATTAAAAGCTAATGTTCAATAATTATATTAGCAAATAAAAATAATTTTTAAATGTCTATATTTATACTCAGAAAATAAAAATGTCATATCAGTTGTCATA
Source organism: Myotis brandtii (assembly GCF_000412655.1). Taxonomy (NCBI): domain Eukaryota; kingdom Metazoa; phylum Chordata; class Mammalia; order Chiroptera; family Vespertilionidae; genus Myotis; species Myotis brandtii. The sequence goes on along the minus strand of NW_005353910.1, from coordinate 530,851 downwards.
TTTTTAAAGTGACAACCAAAATTGGTGATATCAACTTTAAAAAGAGGAAAATTTTTCTTTGGAGAAATTTTTGGACTTTGGTTAAGATGCATTTGAATATCATGGTATAAGTAATGATGTTATTTCACATTCCCAAGTTCAGCTATGTAGCCTCGTTGGCTCAACTCAATTCACAGCTCTCAAAAACTGCTTGGTGGTGATTTTCACACCTGGTTTCCTGGGACCAGATGGAGGAGCAGTAAATAGTATGAGAAAGATCGTACAGATGCCTGAGAGCTCTCTGTGCAGGGTGGTATAAATGACAAATCAAAGCATTTCATCTGCCTGCATCCCCAAAGTGAACCTCCTACCTAGAGGACTAAGACATAAACAGAGGCAGCCTTTCCTTCTGCTGGGCTGGCAGAAGCTTGGCCTTCCCATCTGCCTAAATGCAAAGGCAAAGTGTGCAGGCAAATAAAGCCTGTCCCATTATCAAGTGTTTGTTCCTGTTGCAGTGGTGTGATTCTATGAGGCTGCCCTTTCAAGCTGTTTTTCAGAGATCCATCTGGAATTGTTTGCACAGTGCAAATCTTTGTTTTCTTCTAGACATTGTTTCTTGTCCTCTACCTAGTCTAAATGCTGCTTTGTAGATCTAGGTAGTAAAAGGAGACTGCCTTATGGGGTTAGTCAAATACAATTTGTTTGTGCTTCTTAAAACTCGTCAAATGTCAAACTAGTTAACCTAGAGTTGCTCTGAGAGATTGGGTATCTATCCATTTGTTTTATAGTCTTGGAAATAAGCTTCTATGCCTCAATAATGGCAAAAGTTCAAAGCAATGTGGAGTGCAGGGCCTGGCTTACCCATTCACCAACTGGTGATCAGTGGCTTTACATCTCCAGATCCTGGTTTCATTGTCTATTAACAAGAAGATTGTTCTAAGTTTTTGAAGGCCCTTCTAGCTCTATCTCCTTAAATTGAATCAGCTATGATTGTTCCAAGATGATACAGGGTTCTAGGGCTGAAGTTTCATTTTTCTGCTAGTTGGCTAGGAAGAGCTCACAGCTTCTAAAGGCTTCCCCTTTCTATTGGTAATTCGTAACATGTGTGTCTGCATTTTCCAGGCCAGCCAGAGTGGCATCTCTTCTACCAACTGGAGAAAACACTGCACTTTTATAGGGCTCATGTGATTGATTTAGTCCCCCTGCCCCTGTAAGATCCTCTGTGCCATCTAATCTAATCTAATCTAATCTAATCTAATCTAATCTAATCTAATCTGTGAGTAAAATCCAAAATTTTCACGGTCTGGAGCATGTACACTGGGGTAGGAAAATATTGGGGGCATCTTAGAATCTTGACTAATACAGCATTTCATTTCATTATAGCTATAGCAAATAGTTACTCTTCTATTACATTTTCTAATTGGTTGTCACTAATGTATAGCAATATTATTTTTAAGAGTTTATACCACCAATTGAGAGGGGGAAGGACTATGTATGTAGTGATTTCACTCCCAGAATTAGGTTTTTGTTATTTGCAAAGGTTAAGAAACTCTACAGGTCTAATTATGGTTTCAAATCAGTTGAATTTGAGTTCATCAAAAGGGAGATTATCCTGACTGGGCCCTTCCTGAAAAAAAGAGACTGGGAACAGGGAAGACTCTTGTGCTGATATGGAAACCACAAACTGTCATGTGGTAGAGAGACAGGGCCATGTGGCCGGGTAAAGGGTGGCCTCTAAGAGCCAAGAAGCACCATCAGCTGACAACCAGCAAGAAAGCGGTGTTCTCAGCGCTATAGCCACACAGAACCAAATTCTGCCAACAATTGTTGAGTTTGGAAAAGAACACAGCCTCAGAATAAATCTCAGCTCTGTCCAGCACCTTAATTTCAGTCTGGCCAGACCCTGAGAAAAACACCTAGTTTGTATTTTTTTATTTGTCTTGTTTGTATTTTATTTATCTTATTTGATCATCATTGCATACTTTAAACTTCATGACTCATCTTTTTCTTCAATTCTAAGAAATTTGCAGCCAATATCTCTTCAAATGTGGCTTCAGTGGTTTTCTCTCTATTCTTCCTTTGGAAATCTGATTAGACATATATTAGCTAATCTCAAACTAGCATCCATCACTTTTTTTTAACTCTTTTTAAATCAGCTCCATTTTGAATAAATATATTAGTACTATAACAACATTTAATTATTAGAACTAAATAATGTGCTTATTTAAAAGTCTGTCAAAATGTCCTATAAAAATTAATTTTATGTAGAGTAAATTAATAGTCAAATTATTGATTTTATTGCTATATTTATTAGCATAAGTAACTTCATGAATTTGGAATTAAATTCCAGGTTTATTTTAAGGTTAACAGTCAGTGTGTTTTTTGTGGTGTTTTTTTTTTTGTTGTTGTTGTTGTTGTTGGGTTTTTTTGCCAAACTATTTTATTTTTATATGGTTTTTTCTATCCTTCTTTATTTACTTCTCACTTTCTAACAGTTTCCACTTGTATTCTCCAGCCCATCAATCAAGAACAACATTGATAACATTCCCCAGATACAACCCTGCAAGTATATAGGGACCCTACAGAGCACTTAGCTGCAAAGTGGTTTGATTTGGTTCCTATTCTCAAAGCTGTATCTGTACCCCTCCTTTCAACTCCCAAATTCAGGATTCCATATATGCTCTGGCCCTAGGCAGCCATGGGTAATTGTTATGTTCTGCCTCCTTAGATAAGGAAAGAATAACACACTCCATCTCTGTTTTCAAGTAGCAAGATTGGCTCCAAGTTCCCAATTTGTGTAGAACATCCCTATTCCTTTTTACCATTCAGGAGCAAGCCTATTTGCTTTTAAATCAAGACCACAGCATTCATTATAGTTTGTCTACTTCTAACCAATTTGCCTCTCTCTCTCTGTCTCTGATCCACTGAGATGGATTAGCTGTTTTTATTACTCTGGTTATCTTTTGTGTATCTTACTTGCTATATTCTCTCTGTCTCTCTATTATGTCTTCTATCTATCTATCTATCTATCTATTTATTTATAATCTATCCATCTTTTTATTTTCTATCTACTATATACAATTTAATTGCTAAATATTTGTAGCCAAGGAGGTTTGAATTATGAACATACTATACCTTTTGACCTGAAGACACCATGATTTCTTAAAATCCAGAAATTATTTAGAAGAAATTTTTATTATTTGTTTGTTTAACTGCCGGTACCTTTGTTACCTATGACATTAACAAAAATTGATTTTGTTTTACTCCATTTAGTTTTTATTTGGACAATTATACAGGGTGTCCCCCCAAAATGTATACACACTTTAACAGCTGATAGCTCAATTATGGAAATGAAATGTACTTTAATAAACACTGCCTTTATAATTATTCTAAGTGTATGTATACATTTTGGGGGAACACCGTATATTATTCTTGCCTAGGATTTCTAGTTGGTTCATTCACAAATTTATTTCTTAAGTCTAGTCCTGTGATGGTGAACCTTTTGAGCTCAGCGTGTCAGCATTTTGAAAAACCCTAACTTAACTCTGGTGCCGTGTCACATATAGAAATTTTTTGATATTTGCAACCATAGTATAAAAAAGATTTATATTTTGATATTTATTTTATATATTTAAATGCCATTTAACAAAGAAAAATCAACCAAAAAAATGAGTTCGCGTGTCACCTCTGACACGCGTGTCATAGGTTTGCCATCACTGGTCTAGTCTCTATTTGAAATCTTGTTTTTGATTCATGGATTTTCTTCCTTTTGTATTTTCCAACATTTAAACATAACTAAAGTTCCTGTCAGTTCAGTCCACATCTCTGGTACTTTGGGTATCAGTTTACTTATATGTCACTAGAGGCCTGGTGCATGGATTCGTGCACCGGTGGGGTCCCTCTAGCTGGCCTGAGCCCTCTCACACTCCGGGACCCCTCAGGGGATGTCGGACTGCCAGTTTCAGCCTAATCCAGAAACCGGCAGTCCAACATCCCCCAAGAGATGCAGTAGTGCGCAAAGTGGCAGGCGGCTGGGGAGGAGCCTAAGCCAAGGCTGGCCAGCACACCTCTCCGTTCATCCTGGCCCTGCTGCGCCTGCCACTACTGTGGCTTGGTAAGTTTGCTGAGCAGTGCTCCTACTGTAGGAGCACACTGACCACCAGGGGGAAGCTCCTGCATTGAGCGTCGGCCCTTTGGTGGTCAGTGCACATCATAGCAATTGGTCAAACACTTGACTGGTCAAATGGTTAACCGGTCACTTAGGGTTTTATATATATGTATAGATATTCACCAACTGCTTTATGTAACTGTGTATTGTCTCCCATGTGGTAAAATGTTCATCTACAATGCTATCTTTAGAGGCCTTTCTCTTCCATCATGAAATGTGGTTTTGCAATTATCTTTACATATCCTTACTGGGCTCATTGGTTCCATTACATTTCTTAAGTTTTCAATTTTTATTTTTCTGTATTGTTCTGCATCTTCATTTAATACAAGCCTGAGCTTCCAAATATCCCTTAAAGAATTATTATTATATCCAAAGACAGGAGCGGGTAAATATATCCTTAGTCTTTTGGGCTACATTTTTCTAGTACTGGTAAATAAACAACAAACAAATAGCATGTCTTGCAGATTTCTGTTTTATAAAGGGACCCTGATATGAAACTTCCTAGTTGGCATGATCCTAGTCTCTGTGTGGACTTTAAAATGCTCATAGACACAATGGCTTTGATCTTGCATACTATGTGAAATGAGGTTACCACTCCCACTCACTTTAGAGCTATGCACTCAATCTTCATCTTTGACATCTGAAATTCTCCCTTTCTTGCCTCGCTCACAGCATCATTTTGAACAGAAGCACAATATTTTATTTTTATTGCTTCTAAGTATCTGGAGGTGAGAAGTAGTTGAATAAGTGAGAGAGAACTTTAGGCCATTTAAAGCTGTCTAATAGTGAACCTGTTCTACAAAATAGCAAGTTTCCCTTTACTGTTTGTGATAAATCATGGGGTAGATGGTTATCTACCAAGGGTGCCTAAAGCAAATTCTTTTTTTGTAAGAAGTTGGATGATGCTACTTATATTGTTAAGTTAAATGATCTAAAGGTGTATATGTTCCATAAAGACATTCAAGAAGCTGAAAAAGGTGTCTTCAGAGGTTCAGCGCCCTCACCTATAAGCTATATGACTTTGAGTAAGTCACTTTACTTCTAAGGGTTTTAGTTTCATCATCTAGAGACAGATAAAATATCTCTAAGCTTTAAAATTCTTAGGATTCTATGACTATCACTTTTCTTCATATTGCTTTATTTAAAGAATATTTTTTTAACAGAAGTTTGACTCTTGAACTGCTGACTGGAATACTTTTATGACTCTTCAAGCCCATAAAGTACATTAAACTGCTAGGAGAAATGGTTTTCTCTGACCATGGGATTATATGTTACACTCATTTAGCGCTAATATAAATTCAGAACTTCTATATAGCTCCTCAGTTAGAAAGTTTAGACTGCTGTTAAACTGTTGGCCAGAAAAGCAGATATTTTTATGATCCTAATGATCAGCTTGTGTTGGCAAAAATACATGAAGTTGGTGGCTAAAAGCAAGATGCTTGTTGTCAACAAACCACTTAAGCACACTCTTTATCTCATGAATTCTAATGATCTGTTTTCTTCTCTGTGCTTTCAACTAGATTGCAAGATGTTTGAGGACAGTAGTTGTGATTTTTGCACCAATATGTCCTTAGCAACTGATACAATAGACATAATAGCTTTGTGGCATCATGCTGATTTGCTCACATGAATTATCTTATTTAAGATAACATCTTAAATATTATCAGGATTATCTGGCAACCACCTTTTAGAGAGGTACAAATGCTATTCCAGTGTTACAGATGAAAAATTAAGGAAATGAAAGACCACAATTTATTCAATCTATTTAAGTGGTAGAGATAAGATTCTTATGTTATCTGACTCCAAAAGCTGAGCTCTTTTTTTATTTTTTTGATATTTTAAGTAGCTCATAAGACTTTATTTTTCTTGAGTTATCTTGGAAATATTATATTCTCCTGTGGATGCGAGGTTAAATGCAACTCTGCCACCATCAGTAAAGAAATGAAGTTCTCCACTGCAGCAACTCTATAGCCACACCCAAATCCTGAGCTCTTAACAATCATATGGCACTATCTTTAATGCTCAGTGCAATATGTTTACTTATATTCTTAACCTATTAAATGAACCATCAATTAAGTTGAAAATTTGGAAAAATTTATTTAGAATGTCATACAATTTAATAATAATAATAAAAAATGTTAGAGCACCTGCCAGGAGCCAGGTGCTCGCTAGTCAATTGGGATGGAACAGAGAGAAGTAGAAGACAGTTTCTGCATTTAGAGTTCAGGGTCTAGAGGAATGAATAAAGTTGAACATAAATGACTTTAATATAAGTCAGAGAGATTTGAGAGTACATGAAAGGCACCAAGACCAAGTACTTTGGAGGCTCATATGAAAGAAGTTTGAATCCCAATCAGAATAGATATTAAGAGAAGATGACATTTGAGAATGTCTTAAAGATAGATAAGAGTTTGATAACAATAAATATTATGGGAGTAAAGAAAGAAAATGGCGTAAGTCATCATCAAAAATAGTGTATAAGTAATAGATTGGCTAAAGCACAGGGTGACTGCACAAAAATAAGTGGATAGTCAGCCTAAAAAAGGTAGCCAAGGAATTCAAATATTGTTTTCCTCCTCTTCATCCAACTCAGAGCTTTATTGGTGCCCATTACTATTTGGGCAAGAGTATCAAACAATGTCAGCTAAAGTTCTGTTCTAGTTGTATCATCTTTAGAATTAGGATGTGGTCTTTGTGGCCCAAGAGAGTATTATATGCCATTAGCATTGACAAATAATGTTGTCAATAAACTATATTGTTTTCTAAAAGATTTCCTTTCCTGAAGATTTGGCAAGAAAAAAAAATCTGCTTCTACCCACATCCTAGTATTCTATTAGCTCTCAAACTCACAAACTTATAGCAATGGAGGAGGCCTCAAGCAATCATAGCCACTCAAGGTTGAAAGCTGCTTTGAATGTCTTCTAACTAGTTCTATTTCCCCATCTTCCAGGGATTTTTCTGTGGCTAAGCTAAAAGGCTGCATAGTCTCTTCTTCTAGCTTTCCAGAGGAAAAAACTCTCTAAGGCATCTCTAGGTCATATGGTCCTTCATCTTCAAGTAATAAGAAATGATCCTATTGCCCTGATTTAGAGTCATGCATTAATGCTTCCCTCTACCAAGAAGGGCCAAGTGACACCAAGGGTATCAAGAAGGATGGATTGCAACCTTGAGATCTGTGACAAGTAGAGAATGTTACTTAGAATGGCAGAAGATGTAAAGGGTGAATGAGAACTTAAGGCCTAAATATCAAGAACTTTTCTTCTCTTCATTAATAATAAGGCCAAGTTACTCAATTTGTTAGTGCCTGAATTTTTCCAGTCTCCAAAATGGAAAGATTGGCTCTATATCATAAAATTCTTTGAAATCTTTCCATAAATTTGTCAATAATAAAAATGAAAATTAAGTAGCAATAAAATATAACTCATACATATATAATTCTACTATTTTATGTGGATCACAGTTTCTGAAATTAGTCCTCACTCTTGTTTGCTTACTTTTCATTACCCAATCCTATATAATAAAAGCCTAATATGTAAATTGCCCCCTCAGGCAGTCATTCGACTGGGAGTTCCACCGCTCGCTATGATGTGTGCTGATCACCAGGGGGCGGCGCAAATATGGTGGGCGTCAGCAACACCACGCTGGCAGCATGCAGCAGTGGAGGCACTGCAGGCCCCGATGGGCTCCAATGAGAGTGGGACCACGGCAGGATAGTGGAGCAGGTCAGTAGGTGGCGCCAGGCCAAGGCAGGTGTGAGTGGGGGCCCGATAGCCCCACAGAAGGTGACCAGTGGCAGCAGCAGTGAGTGGGGCCGCTGCACAGCTCCCAAGCACTGCAGGAGCCAGGCGGGGGCCCAGCCCCAATAGATCGCCCCATAGGTGGGATGGTGGAGCAGGTGAGGAGGCGGTGCCAGGCCAAGGTGGGATGCGAGGCAGAGCTGTGGGGCTGCGAGGTAGGGGGCGAAAGCTGGGGCCCAATCACCGCAGGCCACCCCAAGGGACCCCACCTGTACACAAATTTGTGCTCCAGGCCTCTAGTTAGTATATAAGTTCCATAAGGATGAATTCTAACCTCTTGGAAGTCTGTTTCTTCCCAGCTTCCAGCACAAGCTTTAGCCCACTCAAAACACATTTTAATAAATGGAAGTTTTGCATTTTTTATCTTGCCAGAATTGCCATTTAGAATTATGTTATGAAATCTGCAGTTACTTTATTTGGTTTTTCTTCATTTTTACTGTAATCACAATGATTACATCATTACTTGACTATACAAATCATGATTCAATTGGAGAATAAATGTCCTACAATTTGTCTATTTGCAAATAACTAAAAACAAAAGATTTTATCCCCAAGATTTTTTTTAGAAATTTGCTGGAAGCTAAAATAAAAATAATTTTATTAGAACTCTACACACACACACACACAAATATACACACAAACAATTTACTCCTTAGGATGAAACAACACACACACACACACACACACACATATACACACAAACAATTTACTCCTTAGGATGAAACTATCTCCTTGAAAAAAGGTTGTATAATAAACCAGTAAAAGGCAATGTGTGAATCAGAAATATCAAAGTTCAGTAAAGAAAACTGATTTGTAATATTTAGGCCAAATGCATTTCTAGGATGCCAAGTGATTTTGGCTTTTGAAAACAACACATCACCCCCCCTCCTTTTTATATGCTTATGCAATTATGCATATTTGCAGTACCAGTATAATCATTATCTTCTAAGGTACAAAAAAGAATATTAAAGAACATAATAAGTTCTCATTTGTGTAGAATTCATCATGAATTCTATAGAATTTTATGATTATAAATATAATTTTGGGAGTGTCACCAGCTCTGATGTACCAGCTCCCACCTGCCTGCATCCTAGGTAATGGTTGGAGGTGGGCCAGGTACATGGGAACCTCCATCTGTTTAGAGGTGAGCACTCATTTAAGAAGACCCATTTCAATCCACATATTTTCAGCATGCCACAGAGGCCAGAGCATGCCCAGTGCTGTGCTAAGGTAATAGGAATTAAGCTGTCAAACAATAGCCCTTTGTTTTATAGGACCTGAAGTATTCTGAGGCAACCCCACCCCTGGACATATTGAACATCCAATGGAACTTCAAACATTACATTACATGGCTGCTGAAATACATAACAATATTTTCGTGTCATTTGATTTGCTATTGAACAACAACAACTAATATCCATATTATTAACAGTGATTATCTCTGGGTGGTAAGATCTGAAATGAACTTTATGTTCTTTGTGTGTGCGTGTTTGTTTGTTTGTTTTTGTTTTGTATTTTAAAATGCTTCAGCAAAGAAAAAAGGTGAAACAGCTTTTATTGAGAGACAGGAGTGCATAGTGAGGAAGATCACAGACAGTGGAGCCAGACCACATGGTTCAAATCCTAGTTTAAGCCCCTGCCAGCTGTATGACCTTCAGCAAGTTTCTTATCCTCTGTGGCAGGAGTTTCATTACTTGCAAAGTATGGATAATGGTGATGGTAACTACCATAAATTGTTGTAAGGTTCAATAAGTTAAAATAGGTAACGCAATTAAAAGAATGCTGTCATAAAATAAGCACTTTGTAACAGATAATAGTTATTTTTAAAGACACATCTTCAACACTGATTCTGCTTATACATAGCATGATATGGTATTGTCTTTCCTCTAGATAGCCATCTCTAACTTCTGTATCAAAAAAACAAAAAACATCTCCAATTTTGATAAGCGATTGAATCATTCTTTTAATTCTCAATATTGATCTATTTCTAAGAAAAGGACAATGTGAACACTAGACACAACACATGAAGTAGAGGCTTGAAATTTCAGGGGAATAGGGTAATAGATCAAAGAACATTAACACTGGAATGAGGGAACCTTATTGTTAGTGTCAATTCCATTACTAACTTTGGGGCAACCTCAGGCAAGTTACTTCCTTCCTCTGGGCCTTCTCAGTTTCTTTATCTGCCAGTGTTGTCTATTCCAGTAGTTCTTTCTTATTCATCACCTCTATTCCTCTACCCTTAAAATGGGGAGAAAAATACTGACCTACTGAGTAAACAGTAGCAATAAAATATTCAAAATAATGGTATTTCCATGCAAAATATTTTAGAGTCTTGCACTATACAAGCTGATCCTTACAATGTTTCTGTGATGAGAGTGATACCTCCTCCCTACCTTAGGAGTTAAGTAAGCAACACATTGGCAGGTTAAATTTAGACACCATGCAACTCTCATCAAAGTCAGAGGACAAAGGGGAGCAACTGAGCATCTGCTAAGTGGAATTGTGTTGTCTTCCCTGGAGAGAATTTAAATTACTTGTCTTTGTCTTATAGTCTAGCACTATATATTCCCACTCTTCATCACTCTTGCTTTTTTCTAGGTAAGGGGATTGTCTAATATGACAATAAGAAGAGATTCTTGCACCAAGTTGGTTATCTTTAATGATTAAATAACAATACTAAAAGGGAAACATTCAGAGACGGCCCTGCCCTTGAGGAACTTGGCATCCTGAAAAACGGGTAGGTGGGTACACTAAATACCAAACTACAAAAGTCACACGGGGAAGGTGCCATATGACATTCCAGGCTCTGGGGAGCCTGAAAGACTATAATAAGAAATGACTGTACTTCAATTTACATGAACTCCAAATGACTTTGGTTCATTGTTATTATCTTCTAGAATAGTGCTTCTGAATGGATCTATAGAGAAGCCGGATTGTTTTAAAGTTTCTCATGAATCAAAGACAGATAGTTTTGTAAAATATAATACAAATGAATTCCTATAAATGAAAGGAAAGAAAACAAAGAATTATAAAAAAAATATTCATCATATGACTATCTGTGTTTCCAAACTGGGTGGCTATCCTATAGAATGCCAGGGATTCAAGGAATCTCGAAATCTTCCTTTCCAATTAAGCCATTTGATACATATGGGCCCCAAGAATTAGAGATGTAAAGGGAATTTACATAATCTAAGTTGAACAGAATGGTTACCAAACTCTGATGTTTGCCATTCTATGTGAGGAATTTGGGAATTCCTATTATATCCCCTATGTGGCTGCTTTTGTTCTGTATACTCTAATCTTCCCTTCAGAAAAGTTGATGCTAACAGTTGCTCTCTTCTAGCCCTAGCTGCTTTGGCTCAGTGGCTAGAGAGTTGGCCTGCAGAATGAAGGGTCCCAGGTTCGATTCTGGTCAAGGGCACATGTCCAGTTGCGGCTCGAACCCCAATAGGAGGCAGCTGATTAATGATTCTTTCTCATCATTGATGTTTCTAACTCTCTTTCCCTCTCCCTTCCTCTCTGAAATCAATAAAAATATATTAAACAATGCTCTCCTCTGAATGTCCTATTAAAAAAGAGGTTCTACTTTATATAAAAGCAAATTCTTACCTTATTGAAAAAATACTGTTTTTTTTAAACTTAACCTTAAACTTCATTGTGATCACTTACTAATGTTGGTTTATCTTCCTTTAGCTAAATCCATAGTAAATATATATATAT
>NW_005353910.1:473796-519148 GCF_000412655.1 Myotis brandtii | reverse complement strand
TAGATAGATAGATAGATAGATAGATATTTGCAAAGTCCAGCCTCTGAATTATTATCTATCCTTGCTTGGTTTGTCTTTTGATATTGAGGTCTTAACTTAAATTTAGAAAATAGATGAGTAACAATCCTTTTATGTCATAAGATCAAGGGTATGTCATCTAATCATTCAATCTAGTATGGTCATTATCACCTGACAATTCTAGTTGATCTAAAATGCAGAATGCTTGTAATATTTATAACACTAAGGCAAAGAGATTGGGGGATCTATTTTCAATCCCAGAGATTCTGTTAACTCTTAATGATTATAGCCTATTCATAACTGCGATACTTTTTAAATGCTAAGGACCCCAAATGAAACTATAGACCTTCAATATCAAAGTTAAGCTACTTCTTACCTGTTACATCAGCACGTTTCTAAGACCTTCTGAATAATGGGTTGTAGGGAGCGGCTATAGGGTTAAACCTCAGACTGACCTGTTGGCAAAGCCACAAACAAGTCCCAGCTTAGAGGGCACAGACCTCTTAGCATAATTAGGCTTGACCTTATGACACTCCCTAGATCTTATCTGGGTAGCTAATGGGCTGTGGGAGATGCAGCAAGTGCTGCCAAAACAAGTGAAACTCACAAGAACATTGTAACTATGGTGACCACTACCTTGTTTACCTCTGGCTATAAAATAAAGGCTCAGCTTGCTGTCTGGATCTCTCTCTGTGGCCTCAGCCAGGCACAGGAAGATCCACCTAGACTCAGCTTATTCTCTTTGTCTGTCTTTTCTACATCCTTCGCCACCCCCCTCAGGCTCACCGAACCCTTGGCTGAGCTGGCATGGCACATGTGGCGCCCAAAATGGGTCCTGAGTTTGGGGGAACTGCAGTTGTCAGGTGAAAGGACGCTCCAGTGAAGCACGTGAATAAAAACAAGAAGGAAGGTAAGGAGCGAAGTTTAGTGATATAATTAGGTGTAAAACATGGGAAATTCAGGACCACAGAAAAAGAATTTATACATATCCATGCTTAAGGCTATGCTCCAAGCACTGGGCTGTTCTGTGAGGTATCAATAGTTTTTTGATTTCTTGGATTTTGTAAGTAAAATCTGCCCATGGTTTTCTGAGGAAGGAAATGTAAATATAGAGGCATGGGAGAAGGTAGGAAAACAACATAGAGATCACTATATAGCTGAAGGTCCAGAAATGCCTGCCTCTACTTTCAGTCTGTGGAACCTGATTCAGAACTGCCTAGAGCCCACTCCAGAAAGGGAATGGATGAATGTGGCAGGGGGACTAAGACGGATAGTGGCTTAATATTATCACAAAGGCTTGTCTCTCACCTGGAGACTACTTATTATGGAACTATTATATTCATGTTTGTGCTGACATTGGACCAGCCTACATTTAGGGAATAGTATTAGCTGCCACATTAAAGGAGATGTTGTTCGCTGGTCAGCAGAAAAGGAAAGGGGGATGCTTTAACTGTGGCAAACTAGGGCATTTTGCTAAAAACTGTAATGCTAGAAATGGAAGTCAACAGACTACAGGGAGTGGAAACAAGCAGCCCAGACTATGTCCAAGATGCAGGAGAGGATAGCATTTGGAAAATGAATGCCACTCCAAGACTGATGTTGATAATCCAATGCCCCCTAGGCAGGGAAACTTCAAGCGGGGACAGCCCTGGTCCCACCAGGCAGTAGGGTCCTTATCCTTAACCCCACTGCAGCCTTTCCAGCCAGCTCAGTAAATCTTTATCATGCCACCCTGGGAAGCGCAGGGTTGGCAAGTTCTTCCTGGGGTGATAGATCAGGACTCAGGCAATAGCGGAAAGCACCAATCCTACTCTTAAAATGCAACTATAAAAACAAAGGGGGAGAAGAATGTTATGTGTTAAATTTTTAATTATAATAGCGTTGTACAGTGGCCAAAAGGCATCGGGCCTCCTATATGATGGTGGAAGGATGCACAAACCAGACAATAGTTTTACCAGATTCAGTAATGATGTGGGGAAGAGGTTGTGTTTGTATCTTTCCAAAAAGAGCAGTGCAGCCAATTTGGGTGCCAGAGCATTATATATGTGTCACCACAATGGACCCAGAGATGCTCCTTGTCCTTTGCTCAAAAGACTGAGAATTGCCCCAATGAAAGCAATAGAGAAAAGGAAGATGATGAAGGCTACACAAGGGACTGAAGTGCCAACATGGGGTCAGATAAAGAAGTTAACAACTGAGGCCCAGCAGATGGTAGAAAAGCAAGATGTAGAAGCTACTCCCTCAATCATGTTTCTGGCTATGCTAGCATTGGTTAGCTGCCAGTCTTCTGCAAGGTTTTGTGCAGCCAAGTCTGAGGACTCTGAGTAAATCAGCAAAAGAAACTTTTATTTAGTATAAAAATGTTACTGTAGTTTGATTTCTTACTTATTGCTGTGTTGCATTGGCATTGTTTTGTTAATAGCCAGAGCTTTATTCTTAATGTTTAAGTTTTAAAATGATAACATGTCTGTAGTTTGGGTTTTGCATTGGCATTGTTTTGTTATTGTTTTAATAGCCAGAGTTTTGTTCTTGATGCTTAAGTTTTACTTTCATTATAGTAGCTTAAAAATAAAAAAGGGGTGAGATGTAGGGAGTGGCTATAGGGTTAAACCTCAGACTGACCTGTTGGCAAAGCCACAAACAAGTCCCAGCTTAGAGGGCACAGACCTCTTAGCATAATTAGGCTTGACCTTATGACACTCCCTAGATCTTATCTGGGTAGCTAATGGGCTGTGGGAGATGCAGCAAGTGCTGCCAAAACAAGTGAAACTCACAAGAACATTGTAACTATGGTGACCACTACCTTGTTTACCTCTGGCTATAAAATAAAGGCTCAGCTTGCTGTCTGGATCTCTCTCTGTGGCCTCAGCCAGGCACGGGAAGATCCACCTAGAGACCCAGTTTATTCTCTTTTTGTCTTTTCTACATCATTTGCTGCCCCCTCACCCCCCGCCCCTCAGGCTCACGGAACCCTTGGCTGAACTGGCACAGCGCAATGGGTTCAATATGGAAGGACAATACTAAATGTAATCCTTTGTATTCTTTAATTTAGATGAAGAATTCTCAAAATTTCTGAAGAAAATAATCTTTCTATTTCTACCAGTTATGGGAATGTCTATGAGGAAAGTAAAAGCCATACACTGCCTTCATTATTGTCCCCATTCCTCTGAGAATCTTGGAAAACCAGGATGGAAGAAAGGAGAATCATAGTAGTGATGACACAGGGTCTACTGGGTGACTCTTCAGAGCAAGCAATGGGGAACTTTCCATGACCTGTTTCTCTATTTTTTAAAAAATCCTTATGTATAATAGAGAAGTCAAAATCTGACTATTTGGAAATTACAAAATACAAAATTAGAACCCTACTCAATTCCCAACAGACCACACTCCTTTATGGTCACTAAATTCCAGAGCCAAGGCAAAACCTCTCACATAACTTTCAAACTTTATAAATAAATGAAATAAATGAGTTTATGGTCCTTCCCTTTTCTGAACATTAGCCATTATGTTTTTAGTTGTAGCATGCTTTTTAGTTTTTCAATTCTCTATATTGCATCTTCAATTTATTTCTATGTAACCTATATTAAAAATCTTGGAACTAACCAGGCAGAAATACACTAAACTATAGCCCCAGAAATAGGTGAAATGAAATCAATGTTACTAAATCTGCATGTAGTGATTATAGATGGAAAAATTTTATTGTTGCCATGACAATACCACATATGCCTTAGACATTTTTAACGAAAAAAAATGTACATTTAATAGAGATATGTAATTGTCTTTCACCCTGGTTTTTGCTCACCAACATAGCAACATTCTTTTTACTAAACATCACAGTATTGAAGTTGCTCCTTCTCCAGCTGACATCAGCATATTTTGTATGTATGCTTTGTATAAATTCTTGAAAATGTGTTTAGTTTAGCTTCCCAACAATGCATTTAATTTCTATTTAATGAGACAGAAGAATGCTAAGCAAGTTGAATTAATTGGCATAAAGTAGATATATTGTTGTTTATTAACCTAACAGTAAGTAATTTCATTGACTATCTCCTGAAGTTGTTAAACCATAATACCTAAACAATTTTCTACATGAAGTTCAAAGGCAAATTTAAGCACAGACAGATTAAGATAACCCAGGGACTAGCCTTTTCCAGTTATTAAAGTCTTGTGAATAGCCCAGTTTCCTCAAGCAATTTATGAAAAGGTCCTTAGGAGTCTGTTTGTCCTTTTTCTGCTAACATAACAACTTGCTTTTACAGCCAAACCAGTAAATGGTTATGTTTGGCCACCTTGACAAAATGAGTCAATATTTCCTTAGACATTTCATTCCAAGTTTGGAAAGCTCTGATAGTTAGAAAAGTCTCCACTCAATAAAGCCGTGATTTGTTAGATGCAAATCTTACTCTTAGTCTTAAATTGTGACACTGATATAATAAAGCTTTATGTGTTTAACACAGCTCTCAGGTCCCTCATAAAACTATTCTTCTTTTAACAAATCAGTCTCAGGTACGGATAACACTCATATAAACAAGTACCTATTTAATCCTGCTGTCTCTGTACATCAGTTTCTTCCTTAAATTAAGAACCTAATGTCCATATATGGAAGGATCACCCATAATTCAGTAATATTTATATACTACATTCCAGTCACTCCAACCCACATATTTCCCCCAACTTCCAATAATAGGGGCTACTATGAAGTGTTTTAAATTTTGATCTGATTTTCGTTTTCATTAACTTTGATTTCTTTCAGGTACAGGGATTAGGCAATGATTTCTGGCATGGCTGATAGTTGGTGAAAGTATCAGACTGCTCTAGGGAAGATAGTTTTATGGCAAGATCATCTTGGCATTTCAAAAACATACCTCTTGAGATGAAATTCTGAAAAATTAACACCGATGCAATAGAAGCCTGGCTAAAAAGCAATATTCTATTGAGAGTCTGTGGGACTTCCAACTGAGGATTATAAATATATTATGAAATAAATGGAGAAAGGCATTATATGTAGTGAACTCCTTTTAAGAACCTTGGTTCATACACTTACTTTCCTTAATTTTCTCATGGTCACACCATACTTAAGTAGAAGATAATTAGATTCACTCCAGTGCATTACTTGAAAAGACTATGCACTTTTATTATGCCCAGTTGAATTAGTACTGAGACCTGCCTGAGGGTAGAATAGACAATGAACTCCACCACCAAGAAATTTTCTCACTATATTTACCACATGTGCTACAGTAGGAACTAACCCAAGGGCATGGGAACATATCATTAAAACATATCAATGTCTATTTTAAATTACTTACTCAGCAGAAGGGGTCTCAGGACAGGATGGTACACCAGCAAGTTACCAGGAGTCTTTGTTTTTTGTAGTCCTACCATTTTGCCTTCAAATTAGCACCTTCTTATGATTCCTCCCTTTCTGTAGTGAATGTCACCATCTCTCTCCTCCCTGGCTAATTACCATAAATGGAGCAATCTGATCCATTCACCTTTACATTCCTAGCCCAGCACCACAGTATCACCCAAGTCAAACACTGCATGTGGTTTCACTGGCCCTGTCCGGCTGCTCCATTTCTAGAGTAGCCTGCAGAGTTTACTAAATTAATCTATTTAGAATTACCTCTGAACACATCAGCTACCCACTCAAAAACTTCTGGATTACCCATTATTTATAAGATAGTTATTTCTTTACCATTTAAAAAAAAAAACACCACAATATCTAATTTCTATCTTTCTACTTTCATCTCCATAACCCTGAACTGATAACATACATTTAAGCCAAACTACCCTATTTAATTTTCTGAATATGCACTAAATTCTCTAATCTTTAGGCCATTGCCTTAGGGCTAAAATAACTTTCCAAACCCAGGGTTATCCAATTTAACTTCAGTGAATCATTCAAGACCCGCCTCAAACGGATCTACCATCCTGAAGCTGATTCTTATTTTGCAACCACCACCTTATTGTGATCATATGAGATCGGAACCTCCTTTAAATTCCTCATAGGACATTACTTAAAATATTGCTTCTCTCTCTCTCTCTCTCTCTCTCACACACACACACACACACACACACACACACACACACACACACACACCCTGCCTATCCCTTTTAGATGCAGTTATTCATTTCTACATCCCTCAAAGCATAGGGTCTTTATAACAAGTATCGCTTCAAAGAAAGTAAAGTAACATAAAGCACCCTCTATAAAACATGGAAAAGATGTCCCAGTGTTTTCATACCAATATGCTTAGGAGTGAACACCACAGTGCTTTTCTACAGTAATACAACTGCCTGCCTTCATTAATGCAAGGTCAGAATATGGGCAGCTTGGTGAAGTAAGTACTTCCCTATCAACCTCACTCCCACCCATAATACACCTAGGGACAGGTTTGTTTTTTTATTTTTTTATTTTTTACTGAGTCACAGATGGCATAGGAGAGAAAATGGAAGAACAGCTGGTAGTCTCACAAAGGTACCTTGGGCTCTCTCGGAAACTCAGTTCAAAATGTCCCCATAGCCTGAACAAAGCAGTGAAAGAAGCAAAATTGCCCTGCAATAAAGCACTTTATTTCACTTGGATTGCTTGAATAATAGCCTCTACCTCTATTTAGCTTTAACTTAGGTGACCTGGCAGGTACAATTGCAGTGTGTAGGCTCCTCAATAGCAGCAACAAAGGCACAGTCCCTGAAAGCTGCCAGCAGTGCTAGCCTCTGGGGGTCACTGGCCAGTGGAGCACAGGCAGGGAGAAAAAATACAAAGATGAAAGGAAGAAGGGGAGTCAGAGAGATGGGAGAGGGCAACCGGGGGTAGAATAGAGCATCATTCCCCCACTGGTCGGTAAAACAGTCTTACCTGTGAAATCAGCAATGGCTCCTTTAAAGATTTAGTATATGTCCTATTTGAACAGACTGTATAGTTTATATCTCAAGCAGAAGAAAATAAAATGATGAGAAGACTAAGTGGAAAATGTATTTTCTACTTAAGTAGTATATTCATCAGAAAAAGGGGATTTCTGTCCCAGAGCTGGGGGTTGGATGAGTAATTCCCTAAGTACATGTAATTCTAGATTCAATATACAAAATAAGGCTGTTTCTCTTTTTTTGGAAGCCTCTTTGGCTGGAGCTTTATTCTCAAAATGTCACCTCCTAATTGAAACTGTCACCCCCACCCTCCTATGAAAAATGTATATATTTATAAAGTAAACATAAAGTGCTTACAATGTGCCAAGCAATACTTGAAACACTGGGGATATAATTGTCTATACCAGATGCATTGTCCTCAGATTGCATGGACTTTATAATTTAGTACAGGGAGCAGGGACCAGTGTGTATAGTGGGGGAGGAGAGGGAACAAATGGATAAACATAAATAAATCAGATAATTTTAGAGAATGTTAAGTGTTCTAAACAAGACACAATAAAGATATGCGACACAATAAAGATAGGGCATGGTCAAATTTGGGGGATACTGTTATTAAGGTAATCATGGAAGAGTTCTCTGGAAAAGGGAGATTTGAGTTTTGACCTAAATGACAGAATTAAGGAGAGAGAGAGAGAACATGACCCCAGAGCATTCCAAGCCAATGGTTCAGAATGTTTCTGGCACAGAGGCCCTAAGAAGGAAATTAGTACAAAGAAAGCCAATATGGCGGAGGACAGTGAATGGAGTGGAAAGTGACCACCTGAAAGACTGGAATAATAGGCAGAGCCCAAATATTGTACAAGATTGTGGGCTCTGGCATGGGGTTGAATTTGATTATAGGTTCAGTCATGGGAAGAGGATTTGAAGTAGAGGACTGACACGATCTAATTTCTAATTTTTATGAGGAGAACGACTGTGCAGAGCCAGGTAGCAAAGAAGGGAAAGGAAATAGAAAGTGAGGAGTGTAGTTCAGGGGAAAGCTGCTGGTGGCTGGAATCAGAACGAATAGGAGCAGTGCTAGCTGCACTGTGCTGCTGCAATACTCTGGATGAGCCAACCACAGCACCATCACCCTCTATATACCCTACTTTTATGTGTCAGTTACCTACACTAGACAATAAGCATTTGAAAAATGAGACCGTGTCTTATTCATCTTCCTCATTCCCACCATGCAATGCAAAGCTGACTCAGTAAGTGTTATGGCACGAATTACAATGATTTCCTGTGATCCTGAGAGGCAGCATTGATCTAGATGCCACAAGCCCAAGGGTCCAACCTCGACCCCTACTCACAGCTCTTCACCTTGAGGAGATTATTTGACCAAACATCCCCCAAGCCTTGGTTTTATCACCTGCCAAAGTGTGTGCCACCATTTATGCTCATAGTCTTACTAAAAGCAAAGTAGATCATGGATGAGGCAATAATGCCATATTATTTCTTATATAATATGGCATCATTATGCCATATTATTCCTAATATAATATGGCATCATTGCCCATTTTCTCTTCTCCTTTTAAACACTTGCCTTTCTTATGAGAGAAAAAATTTTCCCCAAAATTAGAACTCACTAGAAGTCTCTTTGAAAATCTTAGATCTACTGATAATTTGGGAATTCAGAATAATCATTTGATTATCTCAAACTTCTGTTGGGGGTAGGTGGTTTAAAAAGTAAAGATAAGTTCTATCCCTTTGTCAATTTCCCAAGCATCCTAACTCTTATCCCCTGCAAAAGACTGGCCTCTACCAGTGGATAAAAAGCAGATACATAATGTGTCTTATAAGGGCAGAGAGGTGTAGAGAAAAGATCACCACAGTTATAGTCAGGAGTCCTGGGTCACTTTCTGGTTTTGCCACCTTCCAGTGTAGTTTGCTGCATAATTGTAGGTAGATCACTTACCATGTCTCAGTTTTAAACTTCTCATCAGTATTGAGAAGATTGGAAAAAAGGTGTTTGGTTTTTCAACAACAAATAATTCTCCAACACCAACTGAATGCCCTACAATTCAACTGAGTTCTGATACTAACTATTCAGAGTTAGTACAGACTCCAAGATGAATGGCTCAGACCCACAAAACTGCCTCCAGTTCAGGTGCCAGCCACAAAGGAAGTCTTCAAGCTACTTGTACTTCAGCCAACTATAAATTCAGGGGAGGGGGGGTCACAATGTACCTCTCAGGTTAAAAAATGTGTTAGAATGCCTCATAAGTCTCAGAAAAGCATTATACTTACAATTGCAGTTTTGTTATAAAGGTTTTAAGGCACGCCCAGCCAAATGGAAGAGATGCATAAGGCAGGTACTAGGGGAGTGGGGATGTGCAGAGTTTTCATGCCCTCTTTGGGCATACCCTCTTCCCAGCACATCAGTGTGTTCACCAATCTGGAAGTTCCCCTAGCCAAGTTGTTTCAGAGTTTTTATCAAAATTTTATTACATAGATAAGATTGATTCAATTATTGACCACCGGTGATTAAACTCAATCTTCAGCCCCTCTTCCCTCCTAGGAGTTTGGGAGTCGGGGGTAAAAATTCTAATCCTCTAATCATATTTTTATTTTGGCAACTGACCTCTTTCTACTCCTATATACCTCTTCTTTCCCCCAGTCATCTTGTTAGCATGAACTCAGCTGTGGTCAAGAGAGGCTCATTATGAGTGACAAATACGCTTGTCACTCAGGAAATTCCAATGGTTTTAAGATCTCTGTGTCAGGAATCAGGAACAAAGTCCAAATATATATACATTATTATATCATAACAATCAACTAGATTATTTCTAAGTCCCTTTCCAATCCTAAACATTCTGCTACTGCTTACATTTTATTTAAACTCTAGTTACTAAAGTCAAGTTCTGTACTATTGAGCACAACACCACTTAGATGTATAAGGACTGTATGAATATTAACACAAAAATGGGATGAAAATAATTAGTTCTTCATTCCTTACCACCACCTCAAAAAAAAGATTCATAATGCTAATGAACATTTCTAAGATTAAGGTCAAAGAAAGTGAAAGAGAAACAAAATAACAATTTTGGGTGTGGAGGAACAAAACAAGTTAATGAAATAAATCTGACTCCTTTCTAGATTTTATTATATTTTAGGCTACAAATAATAGCAAATGTTTTCCCACAGACAATTCAAATAAATAGAATAAACATATTTTCTAAGAGGACTACTTTAAGTGTATTTAAGGTAATTAGATTAAATAGTCTGAATTATAAATATATGTTCATGAACAAAAAATATAAATACTCATATACTAGTGATAAAAACTTAACTAGTCATAAAAACACAAATCCCCAAAGCACTACATTAATCTAGATTTTTAGAGATCCAATACTATTAGCCTTCAGTTCCTACAGATTTCAGCATTTCTTTTAAATTATAGAATTCCAAATAGGAAAAGGAAAAGAAGGAGAAAAAAGAACTGGCCTTAGTCTGATGAATCAAATGCGGTGAGAATTTTCTGTTCTCATGGGTTTTTGCCACACTATTGTATCTGTGGGGATTCTAACTAGAGATTGGTCATTTCAGGATACATAGACAACTATGAAGTGAGGATTTCATTCACTGCCTTGGGAGCAAAATAGATTTCATTTTTTCTCCAGATTATTTCCCTATGCATTCTCTCATGATCAATAACAAGGGACCATAAAGTCACTAATACTTTATTGTTAACTAGCAAGTAACCATAAAACAGTGTTTAGTCACTAAATTTGTAATTATTCGAAAATGTACTGTACCAAAGGTATCATATTTCAGTCAGTAAAGGAAAGTTACATTTATAGCACCACCTAGTGAAAGAATAAGGAACTGATTTGCCTAAGCAACAAGCAAAGAGTAAGCCTTTCCAAGCTCATTAAAGGAGATTGTTTTAAAAATTCATTTATTTTTAGTTGTCTATTTGTTCTATCACAGTGTATATGTATGTTTATAAAAAATTAAATCTGGAAAAATTTTCTACTCATTTTCAATATATTCTCTAAACACAATTAAATCGTTTTGATATTAATCATTAGAGCCACTTGAAATAAAACTCTATATATACTTAAATATAAATTAATATTCAGAAAAAAATAATTATCATCTTCCTTTTCTGTCTCTCAGTATTCTCTTTTTTAACTTCTTTTCTTGTCTCTCCATAGATACGAAGACAATCAATTATTTAAAAATAATGGAAAATTTGAGGTCAGGGAGTTTATTTCTAATAGTTTCTTATAGCAGGGGATAAATCAGAGCAACATAAATTGTGTGTGTATTCCAATCAATACTTGCTCTAAAAATTAAAAGTAGAAAATTTATGGATGCTCTGTTGCTCATTATGAAGTTAGATTTCTGGATTTCAGAAATAACTCACCAATACTTCACTCATTAAATTCTGCAAAATGTCATTTCTCTTTCTAATTATGTGCAATGTGTACAATTACCTAGTCCAGTGGTTTTCAGACTTTAGTGTGCATAAGAAATATCTACAGTACTTGTTATTTGATACCAATCATATATCTACCCCTATTTCTAGGGTCTGATTCCACAGAACTGAAGTTGAAACCCTATAGCCTACATTCCAACCAGCCCACAGTAATTCTAAAGTGGGTGAGCTATGACTAACACTCAGGAACACTGGCCTGACTTTATACTATCTCATTTTACTATTTGGATCTGTTGGGCTCTTATAGGACCCTTAACTTATGCTTATTCCCCTCTCCTCATTTAATCAATTAACTATCCTCTTCTATCATATTTTCAATCTTGGTACAGGACCTACTGCTTTCCTACTTGTATGTTGCTCAAGCCTCTGAATTCCTATAAATCATATAGATTTATTTTCCAGTGTCTGACTTTGGATAAGAGGACAATCTGTTAATGTATAGAACAAAGGGAACATGTAAAAGCACAACAATTAAGAACATCCTAATAAGATTTTGAGTTTGTGAAGGAATTGGGTGTCCTATTCTACAATAGTGTTCCCAGGACCTAGTGCAATACCTATCACACAATAAGTCAATAAATATTTACTAAATAATGACTAAACACACATTGGGAAAAATTAGCTTGAAATAACAACAGAAAGAGTTAGTTACATCAGCTCTTAAAATAATGAATGCCATCTTCCTCATTTTACAGACAGTTACACAGGGGCCCTCCTGAGGCACATGCTTTGTGCAAGCCAATTATGGAAATAAAAGTCTTCTGACTCCCAGTGAGATGTACATCCCCCCCCCATCATAATAGCGGATTGTCCAGGTGTTTTCTTACTAAATAACACTATAGCAATTCAGTTGTTTTTAACTAATGCTCAATTCTAACCAGACTGCTTTTACTAAAACACTTAGGGTTTCTAAGGGCTGATATCTGTCCACTCCTGTTCTGACCTTTAACTTCCAAAATCTAATGATCTCCTACTTCAAAATCTGCTTGGGTAAAACCCTGAACCTGAAAAAACAGGCACAGCTGTACTCTGAGTACAGTTCTATGTACTTCCATTGTTTTAACTTCTCTAATTACAGTTCCAATAGTCGGGCATTTATAGAGTATGTTCAGTAGCTTTGTTTTCACCACATTCAAGGTGGATCATTAGTTTGTGGAATAAGTGTGTATGTGTAAACATATACATATGTATGTATGAGGTATGTACATATCATACAATGTGTATATTGCAAGTATATGTAAATATATAATATACAGGCATATAAATAGTGAAAAGAAAACCATTTGGTATGGTTGAGAGAACACTACAAGTGGTTATTAGCAACATGAATCTAACCCTTGATTCTGCCACTAGCTTTTGCAGTATTTCCTTCCTTCTCTGGGATCAGTCCCCATGTTTCAAATTGGGGTTTGAATTTCATTGTCTATGGAGGTCTAAGATTTGTTCTACTTATCTTAGGAACATTAAGGTCACAGAGAAGGCAAATTGCTCACTTTAAATGATATAGTCAGCACAGTCATACAGTCAGAAAGTGATCTGTACAGAAGGAAAGATTAGACCTTTATTCTACTGTCAGTTCATTTCTAGGCTTCACTGACAGGTTTGTCCTGGCAAAAAGGATGTGGAACTAAGGCACTTGCTTCTGTCACTACTCACATGGGCTAAGTCTACTCTTCTCCTCCCACACTCCTCATTCTTAGCCTGAGTTGTAGGTCACTGTGGGTTGTGTGTATGTTTCCAGAGCTTATCAAGTTCACAACCATCCATGTCATCTCTTGGCTTCATGGCAATCAGCACTCCCTAATAGAAAGATCCATTTTTCTACCTTTAAGAACCCGGCTAGGAAGCCTTTTACAAAACCTATTCTGAATCCTGGAACTGAACTTCCAAAGGTTCATGAGATGTTTAAAAAAGCCCAGCTAGATAAAGAATGCTATCTCTGCTAGTTAAAATCTGTGAGACCTCTAATATACTCCTTTAATTGTATTGAGCATCTTAAATGAAGGTTTTTAACACCCATATCACAAAATTGGTGTTGGTTATCAAAGATGATATTGTGCAAGCAATCTATCGCAGAGCCTGGCCTATCACAGTGGCTAAAACTGTTAAAATGCCCAAGAGGCTCTTTCCATTCCTTACATTTCAAAGAGGTGTCTGAGAGATAAATCCCATTTTACATGATTTAAAGTCTATAAAATATAATGTTATTGTCATCCTTTGAGAAACAAAGTTCAGTGCTGTGCAAAGAACACATAGAAAGCTGCCCACGCACATCCTGTCACTGTCATTTAGGAAGCAGTTTTAATTCTACAAAATAATGCATAGAGATGAAGCTATGCAGCTGTACCTGATTTCTAGCTGATTTCCGACTTGATATGTGGGTAAATTGCTTGGCCTCACGGGGTGTCTGGGGACCCCATCTGTGCAGTGTGGGATGGAGCTGGGTGACCTCTAATTGTCCTTCCTGTACAGCAATTGCAGCAGTGCAGCCAGACAGCTGCTGGCTTGGTGCCTGAAGGACTCCCTCCTCCCTCGCCAGGGCTTTCCTCGCCTGCACTCAGGCAGGCTGGGCTCTCCCTAGCAGCTCCCGGGAGACAAGGCCAGAGCTGTCTTCAGACCATCCATAATGCAATCTTTTGTCAGCAATAGATTTCCTCCAAAATTAATGAAACAGCCCTTTTGCATTCTCATTTCACTGACTCATACAGCAAGAGCTGGGCTCTCTCAATAAATATAAAAGCCAAATAAATTGCCCAGAGGCGATATCTAGGTTGCTGGGCCACAGTCTAATATCCTCAACTGCCTAAGGAAACAAGAAGGATGGAAACCCAGGGCCAATGTTTGATCTCTACTGCAGAAGGCATTCACTCTATCACACATGCCGGAGCCCACACAGGGGGTAGGTTTTGCTGACATCCACCTCTTAGTTCACTTTCACTTTACAGTAGTCTGCAGTGTGACCTAGAGGATACCAGTAAGGAATATTAGAGCAGACGGACATTGTCTTACTTTTACAGGTTAAGAAATCATAGCCCAGAAGAAACAAAAGCCCACAATCTGCTCTCTCGTGTCCTGGTATTCTAAATCAGCGCTCCTCAAATCTTAATGTGCATGTTTCAGTACATATGGGGTGGAGAGAGCATTTCTAGTATCAACTGTCCAGAAGGCCGTGAGCTCCATGACAGAGCTAGACTTATTTTTTACTGTGTTCCCAGCACCTAACACATCAGGCAGTAGGTTTCTGAGAAAGGTTTATGGGATAGTTAATTGGTACATACAAAAAGGCAGCATTGCAGAGTGGTTAGTGACTTAGACTCTGGAGCTCTCCTAACTAGGCTCACATCCTGGCAATGTCACCAGCAAGTTGTGTACCATGGGCAAGTTACTTAACCTCTCTGTATCTCAGTTTTCTCAACTATAACATTGCATTGCTAATAATACGTCTCATAAGGCTTTTGAGACAGAGAGAAATGAGCTAATAGAACAGTACCCAGAAAGTGGTTTTAATATGAAAGTGTGACTTGCTTAAGGTCACACAGCTGCTTGGAAGATCTGGGCCTCCGCTTATATCTCTTGTCATTTTTCGTTCAGCATCAGCAGGCAATGCCCGGTAGGAAAACATTCTATTTATTTAATTACAAAGGATGACATTTCCACCCAACAAACCCTTAGAGTAAGGAAATGTGAATGTAAATTTCATGAAAAGGTGTTCTCTGATTGAAGGTAGCAAATAATTCAACATATACTTTCAAGCTAAGCAGCAACTCAAACACATATGACTTAGTACTGAGAAGGAGCCCAGGTCATCCACATCCAGAGAGTGGAAAGTGAGCCACTTAGTCTCTTGAATGATAATTGGCACATGAATAAAATGGAGAGAGATTTTACCTAATTTAGAGGATTAACATGCAGAATAAATGAAATAATGTGTGGAAGGCATATAATGCTGCTTTACAAATAGCAAGAGCTTAAGAAGTAACAGCCTGTAATGGAGGTGGCAGTAAAGCCATGGCACATTTATAAGAGGCACAGATTTAAAAAGCAACTGACTGTTTTCCAAGTGCTGTCCTTACAGAAGACGTTCCTATAGTCTCCCAAAGGACGATGGACTGGGAGATTGTTCAGGCTTTTTCCAGCTCTGCCTAAGAAACCATAACTTGATCCCAAAATAATAAAAAGTGGTAGCTTGGAGCCTGAATTGGAGGTTGTTTCAGGCCAGCAGAAAGCCTAATGAAGATATGGTGAGGGACCAGAATAGAGACCTGAAAGGTCTGGGTGGAACCAGACACTAGAGCAAAGTAATATGTTGTCATATGACTTTGAGTCCTAAGATGAGGATTTTGAATGATAGACTATTGCAACTCTCATTTTTAACTTGTGGAAACTGACACACAGAATGATTGTTTAAATGTGAATGAATCAGTAACCTGATCCATTGGCATAACCTGAAGCCTATGTCCACACTCAAATAGCAATCCCATGAGTCCATGCCCCAAAGTTTAAAAGTAACATAGAGAGAGAACTGCTGGGATCAGCTTTGACATGTAAAGCTGTTAGAAGTCATCAACAAGAAAAAGCTGGACAAACTGAAAATCAATAACATTTCTCCAATTTATCAGATAATTGAGGTTGCAGGGGAAACTGCTACCACTGAAATCTGGAGAGATAGGAAAATCCAGAGAGTTATAGCAACCAAGGTCTGATTACTTGAACCCCAAGCCGTTGGAAACTTAAATGGATAGGAGCACTTAAATGATCATTTTGATGAATTACTGGAGGCTGACTGAGGACTAGCAGGAGAGTGAGGAAATCCTGGGATTGCAGTCTCATGGATAAAGGCTTCACATTTTCATGGGCTTTCCCTTCAGAAATCCTAGAGTTTGTCACTGGAGAATCTCAAAAAAAAAATCTCATCATGGGCTCAGACAGCATGGCTCAGTGGTTGAGCGTTAACCTATGAACCGGGAGATCACAATTCGATTCCAGGTCAGGGCACATGCCCGGGTTGTGGGCTTGGTCCCGATCAATGATTATCTCACATCATTGATGTTTCTATCTCTCTCTTCCTCTCCAAAATCAATAAAAATATATAAAAGAAAAATCTCATCATGATTCTACAGCAGGAGGGAAAGAGAAAATTGTGAATTATATCCAGAGTTTTCTCTATAACCTCCAGGAAAAATGATTTTGCCTGAGCACAATTTTGAAATCATACCCAAGCTGGGGGGAAAAAATCCTTCTCCATTCAAGTCCCCTCCAGAAATCCTGTCCCAATTAAGGAGGGGGTGGGGGCGGATAAACAATCCACAAGGACAGTTTTTTTGAGAAAACAGATTGGAAACTCTGCAACCAGGAAAAGGGGTTGAAGTCAGGGGAGAAAGAAGGTATATGGTTAAAATACTATTTATAAAGTTCACAACTAGGTACAGAGGCCTATTCAAAATGTGAGTCTAAGTTGGATTGTTATAGAACACCCCATACTTTACCATCACACCAACAGGGCTCTAGTATAGAAATAGCACTTTATGGCAGAAAGACCTGTGAAACACACACTTTCCGTGAGCATGAGTACACAGAAAAACCACAAAGTGAGAGGGTAGACTAATGCAAGGACACAAGAGGCATTTGAAGCCACTGGTACCTATTGCAAAATCATTAAACACAGCTCAACTTCTAGCCAGTTTAAAATAAATTCTCCCACTATGCATTGAGCAAATCTTTACAGATTCATTTGAGTCCTGTTCACCTCAATTTCTATTACAAAATATAACATATCTGGCTTCCACCATAAAAATTAGAAGACATACCAAAAGTAAAAAATAATACACCCAATTTGATCTGTAGGCTCAATGCAACCCCAATAAAAATCCTAGAAAATTGTTTTATAGATATCAACAAACTGATTCTAAAGTTTAAATGGAGAGGCAAAAGAGCCAGAATAACCAACACAATATTGAAGAAGAACAAAGTTGGAGGACTGACACTACCTGACTTCAAGACCTATTATAAAGCTAGAGTAATCAAGATAGTGTTGGCAAAAGAACAGACAAATAGATCAATGGAACAGAACAGAGAGTCCAGAAATAGACCCCCCTTAGAGTCAACTGAACTTTGAGGAGGGAACAAAAGCAATTACACTGTAGAAAGATAGTCTCTTCAACAAATGGAGCTGGAACAAGTGGACACCCACATGCAAATAATAATAATAATAAAGTTATATATAGACCTTATACCCTTTATAAAAAACCAAGTCTAAATGGATAACAGATTTATTGTAAAATGTAAAACTTCAGGAAGATAACATAGAACAATTAGATGACCTTGTTACAGCAATGATACAGTACCAAAGGCATACTTCATGAAAGAAAAGTTGATAAACTAGACTTCATTGAAACTAAAAATCCTGCTCTGTGAAAGGCAATGAGAAAACATTTCTCAAGGGAACAAGAAAACTTGCCAGAAACTGGGAGGAAATATTTGCAAAAAAATATATACAAACAACTTTTAAAACTCAACAGTAAGGTAACCAACAACTCAATTAAAAAATGGACAAAAACATGAATGATACTGTAATGGTGGTTACACAGTGTTATGCCTTTATGAAAACCCAGAGATGCACAGTATAAAATATGAATATTAATATATGAAATTTAAGAAAAAGCATTTATGAGTTTGGGAAATCCTGAGGATAGAGTGCAGACTGACAAATCTAACTGTACTATAAATTTATGAAATAACTTTACTGAAGTGGACTGGGGAAAGGTGCTGACTGAAATAACTTTGGAAATGAGTATAATCTGTAAGAATAAAGTATAAAGGAACTGTATATAACCACTCTACTCTATTTAAAAAGTTATTTCCCATATGGGTTGGACTAGCAGTTCTGAAAACACTGTGTATATATATTGCAATTGAACAATTAAATAAATGAATGACAGATGGTAAGAGCAAATGTCTCACTCTTACAGTGGGAAGTTACAGATAACCAAGGCTAGAATAATCCATGTGATAATGGATTAGAGTTGGAAAAAAAAAGTACAAACTGACATTAATTTAATATAGCCACAGATGGCTACAAATAGTAAAACTTATAAATATGTATATATACACAGGTTAATATATCCCAGTAGCAATGGTGCAGCCACATTATAAGTCAGTTTAGATATCTGGATAACTGACACCCAGATCTTGGTTTTAAATACCAAGTTTTAAATGTTTAAATGATTTTAAGTACCATTTAAATGGCAAATTTAAATGGTTTTAAATACCATTTTAAAACACACTTTCCTAATAAAGGACACCAGGGCTCATTCAAGGGATGGTTGATTCTGGGACTAGGGAAAGAAATACACAAGTTAAAGTTGAAGCATCTGGTATTGCCAGAAAATAAGGAAGTGCTCAAAACACACAATGATGGGAGCATATTAAATGTACACAGGAGCCAACTGAAAGAACTCCCAGCAGCCAATGCTGTAACAATATGAGAAGGAAAAAAAGTTGAATCTTACCCCAAGAATCCATGCTGCTATAAATAAATGACTGAAAAACTAAATTGATGTGGGTGAATAAACAAATCTGCTGTGCAAAAGTATTATGAATAATGTATGTAGATACTCTTCCTTAAAGAAGGTGAAAATTAACCCCACTCTTTAAACGTTGGGTGAACATACTGACTTCCTTCCAAAGAGTACTGCATGAAAACTTGACAAACTACTCCAGCTAAGTGATAAAGTTTAACATCAACAATGATAAATCAGATTATCCTTGCCATGATGTGATGATAATGGCACTATACCTTTCCAGTCTTCCTCCCCAAAACCCATAACTCCAGGCTAATTGTGAGAAAAACATCATGACAAATACCAATTGAGTAACATTTTAAAAAATACCTGACCACTTATCCTAAAATGGTGAGGCCATCTAAAATAAAGTCTGAGAAATTCTCTTAGCCTAAAAGAACCCAAGAAGACATGATGAATAAATGTAACGAGTTATCCTGGGTAGAATTTTGGAACAGAAAAAGGAAATTAGGAAAAAATGAAGCAAATTTGAATAAAGCATAAGCATTAGTTAATAACAACATATCAATATTGATTCTATTCATTGTGATCAATATGAATATCAATATGAATATGTTAACAATAGAGGGAGTGGTTGTGGAGTATATGAATTTTCTACTACCTTCAGAATATTTCTGTAAATATAAAACTTTTCTAAAATAAAAGTTTATTGGACAATAACTGAGGGTCTCCTGAGTATTTAGGAAACTACAAATGCTTTATAGAAGGGATACTCTTTATCTGTTACCAGTCACTTACATGGTCGTAAGCAGAGAAGAGTGTGAGCAAATACTGGCATGAACTTTGCAGAAAAGAAAAGAAAGAGTACTGTGGCTCTTGAATGTAAATAGATAAAAAGAACTAATGTGTGGGGTATGCAAGGTGCATGAAAATAATTTTTAAATTTATGTCCATGTCATAGAAAAAGCAGGTACTATGAGTTCCAGGATGTCCTGGGATAGAGTGGAAAGAGCAAATGACCTTTCCTGTGTTATCTTGGTCAAGCGATTTCCTAATTTTGGATCTCAATGTTTCTGTATACTTAATCACAAAATTGGATGAGAACAATTAAAGGGTCATCCAGCTCTAGTCTTCTATGATACCATAGGTATGGTTCTATCATGGGTTAAATGACAAAGAAAATTAACATGAAGCAGAAAGTTTTAGTTAAGTTAATTCAATTTAACTTTTGTGAGTGTCATAACCACATTCAAGGAAAATGGCCTCTTGCATATTTTTATTTGACACATTATTACCTACTTTAAAAAATGAGGGAATAAAATGAATCTCAATGCTATATCATTCATCTTTTGGTAATGAAAAATTTACTTTTTAAGCAGAAAATTTGCATTTGACCAGAAAGAGGGAACACACAGTTGGCTTATTCCTTTGGCTTGGTTATACTTCACAGAAACAGACTCATAGGGTAATATCTGCATGTCACAGATGCCAGAAAATTATTTATGGCATAAAAGAATAGAAGCATATGTCTATTTAGACAAAACAACATAAAAAATTACACTTTCCACTTTCTATACAGATTGCCATTTTATGAAATCTCTCAGATGTGACATCATCAAACCATGCTGCATTGCCAGAATTCCATAAAGAGATCACATTTTTTAAATGCACATTTTTAGAAACAGATTAATGATATAAAAGTTAATGGTTAAGTATGTTTCATTTAGTGGAGGAAACATAATTAATGAAA
The DNA here is from genome assembly GCF_000412655.1 of Myotis brandtii. Lineage (NCBI taxonomy): Eukaryota > Metazoa > Chordata > Mammalia > Chiroptera > Vespertilionidae > Myotis > Myotis brandtii. The sequence goes on along the minus strand of NW_005353910.1, from coordinate 498,510 downwards.
GAATAAACAAACTGTCAAAAATGAAGAATTGTTTTAACCCCATTTATAGATGTGTCAGAGAAGCAGAATGCCTACTCAAAATGTAATCTATAATAAACAAAACCAATAGAAGAAGAAAATGCATTTATAGCAATTTAATCTTAAATTTTTATCCTATTTTGCCGATAGTACTGATATTTCATGTTTGCACAGTGAGAGTCATTGTGATTGATGATGGGAACACTTGGCACCTTTGACTGCTACAGCCAGAATAGATCTTGGAGAGCATCAATTCAACCACCATATTTTGCAATTGAGAAGACTGAAACTTGAGAGACATGAACTATCTAACCTACAGTCCATGGTAAGTTTATGCTGGGACCAGAACAGAATCCCACATCATGAGATTCCCATTTCAGTGCTGCTTTACTCATAGAAAAAGACACAAAACTAGACAGTGGTATTGGCACAGGCTTGTACTTGCTTGTAAAAGCCAACTGTTAAATATTCAGGAATTTTGTGAGTCAGATGTTAAAGCTTTGGTAACTTGAAATTTACTGTGGCAGGAGAATTTACACCATGGAAATGGGAAATCACTACAATTGTGACTTTTTAAAAATTTCTTTCTTTTCAGGGAGCTGGTTTACCAATACACCACTGGCCCCAGTCTTTAAGTTGCAATCATATACAGTAGTTAGTGGTTTCACAAAACTAAAACTGTTTAATAAAGACTAAGAACATTTATATCTATACGTCCATACTTAGCATCCCTAGGTTATGATGTACCCTACCAATGCAGGAAAATCTTAGAAATAGCATTCCATATTTTAATGACTTACACTTGAAGATAAGTGAAATTTGTATAACCATATTTGATGGAGTATGTCAATCAACAGTAAAGGGGATTGAGGGTTTCAATTCTAGTTGTGCTTCTCTTGTATTAATTGTCTTACCAAATTAGAAATAGGCATAGTTACTTTACAAAGGCAGGTTATTTATTTATTTATTTAATATTTTTATTGATTTTTAGAGAGGGAAATATTGATGTGAGAGGAAAACATTGATCTGCTGCCTCCTGCACACCCCCTACAGGGGATCAAGCCACAACCTTGGCATGTGCCCTGACCAGGAATGGAATAGCAACCTTTCAGTGCAAGGGACAATGCCCAACCACTGAACCATACTGGCCAGGGTAAGGCAGGTTTATTTTTATGGTGATGTTATAAAGACATGGTCACTAGTTAATTTAGCCAAAAATGAAGTGGCCATAACCTGGAGAAGAGCATGACTAGAATTGGAAGTGCTGAGGAGCCAAGGGAAGAACAAAATAAAATTAATCAATTCCCAAACAAATATAAACCTGATACAGGAAACAAAAGTTCACAGGCCAGCTGCTTTAAGTTCTTGCTCCCTGATTTTTTGTGGTGACTACATAAAGAGATGACTCAATTATTTCTTGTATAACCTAACTTCATCATAGAAACTATCATAGTTAATAAATACATATTATCAAGGTTTAACCATACTGGACACTGTCAAACATTCTTTGAGATTTCTGAGATGAAAAAATGATATATTCCATTTTTATTAAGTAGACTTTGAGGCATTTATGAGGCACTCAAATGAAGAAGACCAATCAGCAGTTTCACATCTGGATCTGTAGCAGGGTTTCTCAATCTCAGCACTACTGACAAAATTCCATAGAGAAGTTTGCACTGGATCACTCTTTGTTGGGAGTAGTGGGGAAAAGGGAGAGTATCCTGTGCTTTCAGGGATATTCATCAACATCCTTGCACTTAACTCACTAGATGTCAATAGCATATCCCTCCCCTGCCCATCAAAAATGTCTTTAGACATTGCCAAATGTCCCCTGGGTGGGGAGCAAAACGACTCCTAGTTGGGAACCACCGGTCTATAGCGTAGGAATAAAGTATGGACTCAAGAAATAGATTGGGAAATCACCTCTGAGGTACTTGTCAAATCTTAAATAGTGGTGGAAATCTTCCAGAAACATGTTTAAAGTAAAAAGAAAGAAAGAAAAAAAGAAAAAAAGGAAGGAAGGAAGGAAGGAAGGAAGGAAGGAAGGAAATAAAACAAAAATAAGGAGCCAAAGTCAGTGGATAAATTAGAACTCTTTCTGTTAAACATGACAGTTACTAACTCAAACTAAAGAAATTAGGAATTTACTGGACCTCTAGAAATGAGATCCTGTTAACAACATTAAAGGAGCCAGTGAATTATGTGTTTATGAAGGAGAAGAAAGAACAGGCAATGATATTAAAGACAATGGCCTAATAAAGGCCAAGAAATCATCTTCTCTACTCAACTCTCACTCAGCTCCCTGTTCTTTAAGGCACAGTTCAACTGTTGGGTTTTCCATGTAGTAATTTTTAACTCTTAGTCATTATTATCATTCCTGTCTCTGATTCCTTTTCTTAGCCACTATGCCAAATAAACTTAAAATTAAGTGGATATTTTTTCAGTAGCATTTGTTGTTGTTTTATAAATTTCATTCTTTCCCCTTCAAACTAGATTTCAATTTTCTGGAGTATGAGGACCTGTCATGCTCTAGTAATCTAATCCCCCAGTACCTTTGACTGGGCTCAGTGTAGTTATAAGTCAATGGATATTTCAGTATTAACTATTGAATGATCTCTTCTATTGTTTTAGAAGAGAATCATTTCAATACACATTAGTGAGAACTCTCATGCAGCTTGCTTTGTTTTAGGCACAACATGAAAAGTGAGGATGCTGCATGTGGTCAGAGCAATAGCAGCCCAATATCACGCTCCAATATTGCCCAGTTTCCACCATCTAACGACATGCTGATTACTACCCATCTAAAAGGGAGGTAACTCTGATGCGTTTATTCTCCCAAAAATCAAACTTAGTTTTTCATTTAAATATTCTAAGAGATGCTTATAGTTGCCAACCTTTAACTCAACCTGTGCTTCCAATAAGAAATAGTAGAAATAGTAGTAAATAGGAAATAGGAAGATATTTCCATTCTTACATTACCACAAACTTTCACTATGAAATTTCATGAAAGTATTGCTTTTTCTGGCCTTCAGTTTCCCACTCTGTAAAAAGGGGGGGTGTTCGATAAATGATTTCTAAGTGCCCTTCTAATTCTGACATAGAATTTAGTGATTTCGTCAAGTAAATCTTTCTACTTAATGTTTGACTGCAGTATCTGGGAAGTTAAATGCATTGCAGGTGATAGTAATACATACATATATTTTGATGACTACAAAAAGTTAATTTAGTAAAAGCTCCAAGTGAGTATGCAGCTTTATAATAAGTCACCCCAATTGACATTTTTTTTGCAGCAAAGAAGTCTAGTTCATCTTGGCAATAAGATAGAAGTGGATAGACCTATGGATACTATTGCAACTAATTCTGCTTCCAGCTACCTTGAGAGAATGCTGAGGTTTGCAAGACAATGAGGTGGGCAATAAATTGCTTTCCGGATAGATGGATATATTTTACTTTCTATCATAAGACTGCCTAATAAGGGAGTCCCTGGAGCACAAGTTGGCTTCTACCAAATGTTATTTAATCTTTGCAGTTCATCACTTTAATTTAAATAATATCCCATATTTCATTTTTTCTACAGATAGCCAAGCTTTGTCATCACAATACCCTGCTAAAAATTCTGCCCTTCATATAAAATGGGTACCTATTAGGTGAGTCTTGGCTATGGGTAAGGACACCCTGCACATGTACTTTATGCCTCCCTTCAAATGCTAATAATTGTGAGAAAGGAAAAGAGAATTTGTGTCCATGTCTTTGTTTTGCAGGGTTCCTATAAATTAAATAGTGTATATAATGAGCACCAAGTTTAATGTGCAAGTTATTTGTATTTTTAAACTATGTATATGCATCTCAAACCTTCATATCTGCAAAATGTAATCATCCACAAACCACTTTCATGCATGTCTAACTTCTGCACACATAATAATCATCAGGAAAGAAAAGAATTAACAGGAATGCTTCCACCTAAAATTGCCTACTTATAAATGTGGTTGTGGTTGGTATTTCCTTCCAGCCTTTTCTCATGTGCAAACATAATTTACAAAGCTGAAGTTACAGCTCAGATATAATTTTACATTTGGCTTTTTTACATTGCATAATAGGAAGCATTTCTCATTCTGCCTCATAGTCATTATAATGTAAAATGGCTGCTTAACATTCAATTGCTCATGCTCAAACTAAGCCAAATGGTATGTCTTTTCCATTTCTTATACCCAGGCCATGATTTTTGGCCTCAGAACCTTTGCATGTACTGTTCTTGTGGCTTAAAATGTAGGCCCATCTTTGCATGTTCAAATTCTACACATTCTTAAAGATTAAGTCCTAAAAGTAGGACTTCTAAAAATGAAAGTGTTAGCTGTGCATAAGATGCATCTCTGCTGACTAACTACAAGATCCTTGGGGAGAAAACCCCTGTGTGATTCTTTATTGTTTCTCTATAGCAATTGGTGCATATTGGAAATAAATAAATGCTAATAGAATGAGTTATATGCATTCTGTATTCATTTTCTATAGCTGCTTTATCAAAGTACAAAAAATTGGTCATGTGAAACAACTCAAATTTATGGTCTTACAGATCTATAGATTAGAAATCTAACTCAGGTCTCCCTGAGCTAAAGTCAAGCTGTCAGTGGGGTTATATTCCTTCCTGTAGGATTTTCTAGGTGAGGATCTGCTTCCTTGCCTGTGCCTTCCTTCTGCGATCACATCTTCTTCTCACTCTGACTCAGTGGGGAAAGGTGCTCTGATTTTAAGGACTCATGTGACTACATTGGGCCCTTCTGGATAATATCCCCATCTCAAAGTCTTTAGTCGCATCTATAAAGTTACTTTTTCCACGTAAAGTACGTATGCACAGGTTCTGGGGATTAAGATATGGATATCATGGGGCACCATTATTATGCCTACCACAGATGCTCACATTAGAGTTAAAACAGAATTGAACAGAGTGTATTCTAAAAAAGACTGGGAATGTCCCTACTTATGCAGAGAAGGAAACTGATATCCAGAAAGGACAAATAATATCTTATCCCAAACTCTAAATATAATAAATGGAAAGTTTAGATCCTGACTCACTGTACAGTCATCTTCCCATTTAATTGCATCTGTTCCCCATAGCACAGCTCCTTATTAGAAACAGGAAATAATTTCTTTTACAAGATGTATAAAGCTCAGAGTGGCAAAGGTATTTGCTCAAAACTACATAGTAAAAAAGAGAAAGAGTCAGGCTTAAGTTCTTCATCTTTATGAATTCTATTCTAGTTCTTTTCCTCCTATACCACTCTGGTCACTACCTCCACATAAGTCCAATAAACACATATTTTTAAACAATTCAAATAATGATTTATAATAACAAAAGTTAATTTATTTTTTTAAATTCTCAACAATAATAAAAGGTTTGTTAATAAATCGAAGTTCTCTAGATTCACTTAGGGAAGTGGTTCTCAACCTTCCTAATGCCGCGACCCTTTAATACAGTTCCTCATGTTACATTGTTACAAATTGAACATAATTAAAGCATAGTGATTAATCACAAAAACAATATGTAATTATATATGTGTTTTCCGATGGTCTTAGGCAACCCCTGTGTAAGGGTTGTTCGACCCTCAAAGGGGTCGCGACCCACAGGTTGAGAACCGCTGACTTAGGAGTTGAAAGTAAAGGGTCTAAAATTATATCTAGCTGCCCATGACAGTCTGGATAGTAAGGTAAAATAGTCCTTCTAAGGACCTTCAAGTATATCCTCTTTAATTGCCCTTGAAAAGAGTCAAAATACTGAAGAAACCTTTAGCCTCAGGGCAGGCCAAGCCAGCCAATTATGTTGTGAGGAGAAGGAGGATTCTACTTATCTCACTGCTTCACTAGCCAGGAATAGGAAGGCTGGTCCAAGCCCCCAGGTTTTCGAGAAGGTTCCAAAGAAAAGAATTCTGAAATTGCGTTAGTCTATAGAATGAAAATGAACAGTTCTATAGCCCATTAGAGTTTATGTAAGACTTTCACAGCTTTCCAGTTAAGTCTTACAATACTTTGTGAGAAGGGGGCTTTTCTTATTCCCAATTATAGGTTGAAATATTAGGCTCTGATCACCTTAAAGGGGCTGGTGTAAGACTTGTGTAAAATCTTATGCACATAGTTCCTCTGAGCAAATTGTTCCCTTGATGTCATATTACTGTAGCAAAATGTCTTCATATAAATACAAGTTAAAATGTTTACCTTTATCAAGTGTCTATATAAAAGACAACAAATAAGTATAACTTATTTTTCCTCTTTTCTAATTATGTCTTCAGGGAGATCTCATGAACAAGCTGGTCAACTTCCATATATAATCAACCATTTTTAAATTTTTTCTTCTAAACTGATTTCCCTTCTCTGGGACTATTGCATCTGGTACAAGCATTTCCAGTGAGGGTTGCCATTTCTCCCAGCATGAATTGTTTTCAGTAGGTGCTACAGCTCTTTCTGGGCACTAACACCTTTGCTAGATCTACATCTGCTTCTTCTTGATGCCTCCATGCCCATTGCATAGATTCTGCTGTGTTCCAGGTGCCCTTATATACTGTATGTCCCACCCAACCCCACAACCTCCATTAGGCTCTATGGACAATATCATTAAGAGTCATTAAGGTCCTAGGCATTTCACTTTGGGCAAAGTTCTATACATATTCCTCTTACTATTTTTGTATTTTATCCCATCGTCAGCATATCAAATTAGCAAAGCAATGATTCCCTAAGTGCCCTTGACAAATTTTAATAAAAACAATTATCTTCGATGTTACTAATGCACATCCTCTCTGGGAGCCAGACACAAGTCTAAGGGAGACCTCTTGGCTCTGACAGTTAAAGCCTTGTTCAAACAGTCCTGACCTCGTCTCTCTTCCCTTCGACATTCTCTACAAAGGCTCCCCAGTCTCTGAGGCAGATTTCTGAAAGGCTCATTTCCTCATGGTCCAGGCATGAATTGATCTATAATATGGCATGACTTTGAACAATTAATAGACTGTAAGAAATGAATTCACTTGACCTTGCCTTGCAGAAAATTCTCTTTAGAGTGACTCATTTATTAATGTTTTAGGAATACACTTTCTTTTATCTACAGATCCAGTTACACAGCATGGTTCTGCAGTGAATGATATTTACATAATTCTAATCATGTAAACACTGTTTGAGTTTTATTTTTCACAATTTTGAAACATAGCATAGAATTCTCAAGTCTGTAAAGCATGGAAATGTTAAAATTGTGGTAAAATTCTTAGCAACTGGGAGATAAAAGGAGGGAAGAAGAGACGGTAGTAGTTCATACATGAGCTAAGTACATCCTTTGTTTTTGCAATCAACTGCTACTGCTGAAAGCTGATGAATAAAGAAATACAGTTATTATGTTTATTTTTTTAAACATATGGGCAGTGGAGTGGGGAGTTAACTGGTATCCACCAGCAAAATGTCAGTCAGAGAAAGGTAAAAGTGATTGTGTCATGCTGTGGACCTGCAGTGAGGAGGTGGGGTGGGAGACTTTTAATTTTTATTTTATACTCTGCCATAGTAAGAGAATATTTTTGGGATCAAGTCTTTGTGCTTACTTGAATAAATGTTGTTAACGTTCACATGGACTGCACCTAGTCTAGCTAATGTCCATGAAGTACTTGGGGAAGAACACCAGCCTATTCTAACAAGGGACTCCTAGAAGGTTTCTCATTCCAGCTCTTTTCCAGGCAAGAAAGACCAGTCACTGGACACTGTGAGAGGTCCCAAAGATCAGGGGATCAAATCTTCACCTGACCCTCCCTTCTCATCACTGCAGTTCTCCTTAAGTTACACTGAAGGACAGACACCCATGCTAGGCCCAATGAAAAAGGCCCTGGGACTTCTAAACACTAACATTTCCCAATTATTTATAAATATGCTTTCACAATAAAGGCCAAATCCCATGCTTTCCACATAAATTTTATAATTCAGGTAAGCAGAAAATGAACACAAGCATGATAAGGTAACATGGAAACACTACATATGAAGAAAGGGTGCAGCCATCAGCCATTTTCCAGCGACTTGCTTTCAGTCCTGCTTTGCCTGATCCCTGCTGAATGAACACCCTTGTCACTGAGAAGAATGACGTGCACCAGACCAGCTTTTTGCTTCCAAAAGTCATGCACATGTAAATAAGAAGTATAAAAAGGAAAACTTACTCTCTTCCAAAATCATTAGGCAAATGTTTGTTAACCAAATAGTAGCTGTCAAATTTTTATATTATAACATCTAGGAGGCCCTAAAAAACATTTGTTGAAAGCAAAAATTATAAATATTCCATAAAAATGGTAAACTGTATCACCATAGAGATAAATATTTTTTTCCCTAAGATCATGAGAATGGAAAAAGAAGGTAGGAGTCCAGTTGCCCATCAGACTTTTAACATCCTCTTTGGAAGGTAGGAGTATAGAAAACATTTTTTTTCTATACCCAAATTTCAATCCATATGTACAATAGATGTTACAATACCTATTAAGAAATAGGACATTTTATATATTATAAATAACTGCTCATAAACCTTTCTTTAAGTCTGAAATTGAAAGTTAGTTTTCCTGTTGGAAGAATTTTCAAAATTATCTGGATAATCTAAAGCTTATAAAACAGCAAACCGTTCTTTTCTATTATTTCTTTCATCCTGTGAAATAATTCTCTCAGCAGTTAGAAAGCATTTGGGTGCCTCGCTGATTTGTAGCCTGTAATGATTTTTTTTAAAACATAACCATAAACACTAAACTTTGGATGGCCCATCTAGTGTGTGATACTGATTCTAAGATAGCAAGGGATTAAATGAATTTCAAAACTGCAACTCACCAGAAGAGGTCCAGAGATTATATCGACCCATCTGTGCTTAAACCGCAGAGTCATTCAAGAAAAAATTGCTACCGTAGCGTCAAGCCTGGAAGTGATCCCTGATCATCTTTGACATTTTCAAAAACAGAAAATTATTCGGCTTTATTTTAAATGTCACTCCTCTGCAGGTGAAAAAGTTATTCATTTAGGAGAGTACAAGATGGAATAAACTGTGCTGATGCATACTGGCTACAGAAAGTTTAATAGAATTGACTATATTCTTGTGAAATAGAATTTGAGTATTTGCTGAATCATGTAGAGGCACTGCTCAAAAGACAAGCTCTTACTTAATTTCCAGAAGCAATAGTGTGTAGAGGGAAGAATCGTGGTCTAACAGTCAGAATGAAGGATTTGAGTTCCAACTTCATCAATTACTAGCTCCGAATCTTTGAGCCAGTTCAACCACCTCCACAGGTCTCTACTTCTGCGTCTGTACAGGAAAGTTAGTACTAGCCCTTTGGTCTTTTCAAAAGCCTTTGACTCCCCAGAAAGTTATTTAATACCTATTCTCAGTCTATCCACTGAGGCAAACCGGTTAGGGCAACAACACCATTTTTCTTCAAGTTAAAAAGAGAGGGATATAGGGAGAAACCAAGATGGCAGCATAGGTAAACACCGGAAATTGCTTCCTCGAACAACCACTTCAAAAATACAACTAAAAGACAAAAATGGACATCATCCAGAACCACAGGAAGGCTGGCTGAGTGGAAATTCTACAACTAGAAGGAAAGAAAAAAAGCACACTGAGACTGAGAGGAGGTACGGAAGTAAAGTGCAGAGGTACGGAGGCACACGTGGAAAGGGCTGGCAACTGAGGATGTGGTTGTCTTTTTCAATCGGGAGGGAGACACACACTCCCGCTCTGAACTTGCTCCCGCTCTGAACTCCAGTTCTGGGCAAGTCTCTGGGGACCCAGACTCATAGTTGGAGAAACTGGACTGTCTGGCATCGGTCGGAACTCAAGGGCGGCTTTCTCTCAGAGGTGCTTGCAGGGATTACTGGGACACTGAGAAACAGGGCCTCTTAGGGCAGGACTGAGGATCAGCCATAGCTGTTTGCTCCACACTGTTGATTCCCTGAGACCCCGCCCCACCCAAGCTGTGCGCAGAGGCTTTTGCATATGAAAGGCCTGGCCCTTTGCAATCTGAAAATTACCTAACAAACTGCAGCTGGGTCAGAGAGACCCAGAACTTCCAAAAGAAGGCCCAAGGCCCCACAGCAGCTTGCATTGCTTCACAGCTGGGCCTCATCTGGGCACCTCCAAATCCCAAACAAAGAAGAGGAATCTGCAGATCTCTCCATAGCTCCTGCTGGGTAGCCTCAGGCAGAGGCTAAATTAGCACCTCCTTAGAGATCCAAGAGCCAGTGTACCCAGTGGTCAGAGTGGGACCATCCAAATTACAACCGCTCCCTCCGCCCGCCCTGTTGAGCCCGCCCCGCCCAAGCCCTGCGCAGAGCCATTTGCCGGATTGCCTCAGGCAAAGGCTAGATTAGCACCTCCCTAGAGGACACAAGTTCTTCCACTGCAGACACAGCTGATTAACACAGCCAGTCGGCCTGGAGGTCAAATCCCTCTAGTATTAACTACAACAATCAAGGCTTAACTACAACAAGACTGCGCACAAAGACCACTAGGGGGTGTACCAAGAAAGCGTAAAAAATGCGGAGACAAAGAAACAGGACAAAACTATCAAGGGAGGATATTGAGTTCAGAACCACACTTTTGAGGTCTCTCAAGAGGCTTCTAGAGTCTGTCGATAAACTTGATGAGATGTACAGGAAATCTAATGAGACCCTCGATGGTGTGATAAAGGACCATCTAGAAAGTAAGCATACACTGACTGAAATAAAGAATATTATACAGACTCCCAACAGCAGACCAGAGGAGCGCAAGAATCAAGTCAAAGATTCGAAATGCGAAGAAGCGAGAAACACCCAACCGGAAAAGCAAAATGAAAAAAGAACCCAAAAATACGAAGATAGTGTAAGGAGCCTCTGGGACAGCTTCAAACGTACCAACATCAGAATTATAGGGGTACCAGAAGATGAGAGAGAGCAAGATATTGAAAACCTATTTGAAGAAATAATGACAGAAAACTTCCCCTACCTGGTGAAAGAAATAGACTTACAAGTCCAGGAAGCGCAGAGAACCCCAAACAAAAGGAATCCAAAGAGGACCACACCAAGACACATCATAATTAAAATGCCAAGAGCAAAAGACAAAGAGAGAATCTTAAAAGCAGCAAGAGAAAAAAAGTCAGTTACCTATAAGGGAGTACCCATACGACTGTCAGCTGATTTCTCAACAGAAACTTTGCAGGCCAGAAGGGAGTGGCAAGAAATATTCAAAGTGATGAATAGCAAGAACCTACAACCAAGATTACTTTATCCAGCAAAGCTATCATTCAGAATTGAAGGTCAGATAAAGAGCTTCACAGATAAGGAAAAGCTAAAGGAGTTCATCACCACCAAACCAGTATTATATGAAATGCTGAAAGGTATCCTTTAAGAAGAGGAAGAAGAAGAAAAAGGTAAAGATACAAATTATGAACAACAAATACACATCTATCAACAAGTGAATCTAAAAATCAAGTGAATAAATAATCTGATGAACAGAATAAACTGGTGAATATAATAGAATCAGGGGCATAGAAAGGGAGTGGACTGACTATTCTCGAGGGCGAAAGGGGTGTGGGGTGTGCAGGAAGAGACTGGACAAAAATCGGACACCTATGGATGAGGACAGTGGGGGGTGGTAAGGGCAGAGGGTGGGGTGGGAACTGGGTGGAGGGGAGCTATGGGGGGATAAAAGAGGAACAACTGTAATAATCTGAACAATAAAGATTTAATTTTTTAAAAAGCCTTTGACTCCTCAGAAAGTTATTTAATACCTATTCTCAGTCTCCTCATCTGAAAAATAGAAATACATTTCTATGCCCTGATAATAACAAAAGCTATGAGAATGCAATTGAGAATGTGGATGTGAATCCACTTTGAAAACCAAAAGAAGCTACCAAAATATGTTTTAGTAATTCATACAATTATAAAATAATGATACATTGAAGAGAAACTATTACCTCTATTTGCTTAATAACCTATTTTTAAAAATTCTAACCAAATATTAAAATTAGGAGTGATGGTTATAACCTAGTTTGTTTGGATTGGCTGGCTATTTCTAATTTCTTTACTCATCTGGACATGTTATCTCTCAGGAACAGACACGGCATTTTCTTTCTTGACAAGAGCATGAATGGTTCAGCATTTGGACCCGTCATCCTCTAAGTCTATATCATAAGCCTGTAGTTTGAGGCCATAGAAATAAAGAAAAAGTGGCAAGATGCAATTACAGTTGTCAGAGTCAGCACCTTTTCATTTTCCTTTGAAGCAGTGTCCACTGGTGTTGTCTGAGGAAAGCAGTGATATTTCTTCTGCAGGGGAAAGAAAGCTCACAGCCTTCTAAAGCAGCTTTATGTTTTCTTATGTGGGCTTTTTACTAGTATTCTATATTCTTTATGGTTATAAATTTGGCATCAATTGAAAGAACTTATTTGATTAATATCCTTTACAAAGACATCTGCTCTGACATTTCTTTAGCCATACAAAACCCTTCCCTACAATCTCTACCACTAACCCAATCAAACTAAATTTCTCACTATTTACACCTTGCCTTACTTCTGCTCATGCTGTCCCTTCAGTTGGGGGTGCTTTCCCTCCATGGGTGCATGGTGAAATCTTCCCCATTTTTCAAGTCCATCTGAAATGCCAACTAGTGGATGAAGACTTCTATGATGTTGCTGAGTTCTTAAAAATCACCATCCTCTAAGATTCCATGGACTTTCGTCCACATCTTAGAAGGTACTTATCATTTTAGCTCTTATTGTTCAACCTTTGTTGTCTATCCTTTTAGATCAAAATACTTGAGAGCAAGATGTGATCATTACAGTGTTTTCCAAAGGGCCTGGCATATACTAGAGAATATATGTTAAATAAATGGGTATGGGTTATTAAATTTAAATGCTACCAATTGTCTTATTTTTCACCAAGCTACTAGTAAAATCAATGTTTAATTACATTAATAACTGAATCTTGTTAGTTCTGAGTCTCCAATATCTATGGGAAATTCTGTCCCCTGCAGAGAATCGTTTTCACCTCGAAATTTCTGAGAATCACCCAAGAAGTCTGCTCAGGTTTTGCTTAAAATTGTTTGTAATGTGCCATAACTCTTTTAGCTGATCTGTCACGGTATCTTTAATGAAAGAACAATTAATACAGCTAAAGGTAGCTTCTCCACTTCCTCCCTAGTAGTTTACCAGAATGTCACTGTAACTGAACTCATACCTGAATGTCTTATACCTTATCTGTCATGCACACTCTACTCTCTGCTAGTTGTCATGCCTGCATGTCGAAATCTTAGCTATCCTTAAAAATGTTGGATCAAGTGTCCCTATGGATGCTATCCCTAATCCCTTCACAGGATTTTATTCTACTTTTCTTTGAACTTCGATTAACAATTTGTATTAACTTACTTCCCTCAGGAATAAAGTTAACCTCATCCCTATTACCACCAACAACTCTATTTCTTAACCCTCTGCTACAACTTTAACTCCTTCAGCCCTCTATTGACACAATATTTAGTCTCTCTGAGGGCAAAAACCAAGTGTGTTTCATCTTTATATCTCATGGTACCTGATATATTACCATGTTACATAGTTGTGGATCAGTAAACATTGATAAATCTAAACTACATCAATGAATTTTGGCATTTGTCTCCCAATTGCTCTATCCTGATTGTGCAAACAGTCTGGTAGCATTATACAGAAGTATGGTACAAAAGCTAAGCACTCCAGAATCCTAGCCCAGGCTACTACTAGATGTGTGCCTATATGGAAGCATCAATATTTAAACTGCAAAATGTAAATAAGGGCTGAATACATAAGGGCAGGGGAGGGCAGTTGGAGGCGACCAGGCCAGCAGGGGAGCAGTTAGGGGCAATCAGGCAGGCAGGCAGGCCAGTGGTTAGGAGCCAGCAGTCCCAGATTGTGAGAGAGATGTCCGACTGCCTAAACCGGCAGTCGGACATCACCCCAGGGGTCCCAGATTGGAGACGGTGCAGGCTGGGCTGAGAGATACCCCGGCAGTGCACAAGTTTCATGCACCGGGCCTCTAGTAAGTGTATAAATTGGAAATCAGCACATATGTTGGTTCACAAACTGGCCCCCATACAGGAAGGACAAGGAGAGACCAAGGAAAGATGCAGACCATGGTATAAATGGTAGATGACAGTTATAATAAGTAAGGGAACTTACATACAAAGCTGGGCTCAGGAGGCTGCAAGACACTTAGATCTTTGCAGCCACCTGCTCAAATCTTAAAAGTTAATATAGAGGTCTTAACATATTCAGTCTAGGGGGTCTCAAAATGCCTACTCTCTAGGGTATTTTCTAAAAACAGTTCCTACTAGGGGAATGGTGCCAGAACATACATTCCAAGGTCAGAAAAGTGGGTAAGATGCCTCCAATTGCCCAGGACAAACAGTGGTCACGTCTTCTTGACAACCTCGCAACAACATAGGTGAGACTTGCAAATGATATGATTACATTTCTTGACCCAAGTAACTAACTAAAAGCCTAATACAGTTAGAGTAGTGAGTAGAATATCAAACAACAAATTATAAATCAAATGATTAAATGTATATAGAAAATAGGCTACAGGATTAAATGAAGGAAAAACACATTTATAACAGCAGGAAAAAAAATAAAGAAGATACGATTCTTAGAAAAAACTCAAGAAGTCTTAATGTTTTATATAAGAAAACTTTAGGGCACTACTAAAAGTTTCAAAAGAATGGAATTAAAAGTTAGACCTTCCTCTTAAGTAGGAAGAATCAAGATCAGAAGGATGTCAATGCCCCCTAAGTTTATTTAAAATGTAACATACTGTTTAAAAAATAACTCTCAGCCTCTGTTGTTTTTATCTTGTGATAAGGGGATCTTATGTTTGTTTGTGTTTTTGTTTGTGAACTAGAATTAGAAATCTGATTTTAAATTCCATAAATAAAATATAAACAAGCAAGACTAACCAGAAAGGCACCTTTAAAATAAAGTCAAAAGGGTGTTTTGGTTGACAGATATCCTATATAATAAAAGGCTAATATGCAAATTGTCCCCTTGGGAGTTCACCCAACCGGGAGTTTGACTGCTCTCTAGGATGTGCGCTGACCACCAGGGGGTGGCACAGAATAAAGGAAGGCCTGAGTCGGCAGCCAGCAGCCAGGGAAGGAAGGCCCGATCCGTCCTGATCATCAGTCAGGCCTAGGGGCCTTACCCTTGCATAAATTTCGTGCACCAGGCCTCTAGTTAAAATATATTTATCTCTGGATCAGGCCTAAACAGGCAGTCGGACATCCCTCTTGCAATCTAGGACCACTCACTCCTAACTGCTCACCTGCCTGCCTGCCTGATAACCCCTAACTGCCCTCCCTTGCCGGCCTTGTTGCCCCCAACTGCCCTCCTCTGCTGGCCAATTTGGTTGATTGGTCAGTTTCTATGCAAGTCAGCATTAAAAGCTCCACCTCCTAGGAAGCCATTGGCTCTCCACAGCACCCAGATTTGGTTCAGATTAGTCTGTTTCTATGCCAGTCAGCATCAGAAGCTCCGCCTCCTAGGCAGCCATTGGTTCTTCACAGCACCCACATTTTGTTCTGATTGGTCGGTGTCTATGCCAGTCTGTGTCTCTGGGCCTATCAACAGTGCCTGATCAGAAAGGTGGGGCTGATCAGCAGCCCCAGTGGAGGCCTGGAGAGAAATGGAGGCACGGCTGCTAGCCAGACTGGGAGAGAAAAAGAGAGGCAACTGCTGATCAAAAGCTGCCACCGAGGCAATGAATCAATCCCTGCTTCTCTCTTCAGGCCTCTCTCTGGCCCTGATTCACAGCCCCCGCAGCAGTCAATGCTGGGGCACCGCTCCTGCAGCAGAAGAAGACTGACTTACATAGGTCAGCCTCAGTGGTTATTGGTTGTTACACCCAGGGTTTTTATATATTAGGATAGCTTGTATACTTAAAATGCTATGATATGGGTGCATGAAGAGATAGGCAGACCAATGGTATAGGATAGGAAGTCAAGAAATAAAGTCAAGTATATTACTAAGTTTATTATATAATGAAAATAACATTTCATATCTGAGATTTATAATGAGGAGTTCTGCTACCATTGGCTGGTTGCCTAAAAAAAAAATACTGGATTCATACTTCAAACTTTTGTTAGGGAAAACACTAAATAGATTAAAGATTTAAAGGCAAAATTTACAGCTTAACCATAAATTAAGCAGGAGTAAACATAGGGGAATTATTTTATTGCCTTGGAGTGGAAAAGGATTTTCTATGACTCTAATCTAAAAGCCATAAAAGTAACAATAGATTAATACATCTACATAAAATTACAGGCTTTTGCCTATGGGGGAAAACATAAGCAAAGTCAAAAGGCACGACAAGGAATAAAATTTGCAGCTCATATCCAGATAAGAATAATCTCCCAAGTATAAAAGAATTAATGAGAAAAGGCAAAAAGAAAAAAAAAATCATGGGTATGAATAAATAGTTCAAATAGAAATATTACTGTTACTCAAACATCTGAAAAGATGCTAACTAGTCTTTGTTTTGCATTTTAACAGCTGTGTTGAATATAATTCATAAGCTACATAATCCAGCCATTTAAAGCATACAATTTGATCATTTTTGGTTTATTCACAGATTATGTACAACCACCACCACAGTTGATTTTAGAATATTTTATCATCTCACAGAGAAACCATATGCTTTAGCTATTACCCCTATCTGCCAAACTCCTCCTTAGTCCTAAGCTACCACTAATCTACTTTCTGACGATATATTTAGCCATTCTGGACTTTCATATAAATGGAGTATTATAAAATGTGATGTACTATATAATAAGTCTCTCATGACCAGTTTTTTTTTCACTTAGCATAATACTTTCAAGGTTCATCCATGTAATAACACATATCAATACTTTGTTCATTTTTATTGCCATATGATATTCCATTGTATGGATATACCACTGTTTGTTTTTCTTCTTGTTTACTGATGGACATTGAGTTGTTTCCACCTTTTAGCTATTATAAATAACTGTGCTATGAACATTTGCACTGTATGTTATTATTTCTCTTGGGCATATATCTAGAAGTAGAATAATGGGTCAGATGATAACACTGTGTATAAACATTTGAAGAACTGCCAGTCTGTTTTCCAAAATGTCTGTACCATGTCACATTTCTTCTACCAGCATGTGAATGTTCTAATTTCTCCACATCTTTGCCAACACTTGCTATTATATGACTTTTTTATTCTAGTTATCCTAGTAGGTGTGAAGCGGTATCTTATGGTGGCTTCAGTTTACATTTCCCTTATAACTAATGATGTTGACCATCTTTTCATGTTCTAATAAGTATATACTTATATGTATTATTTGAAGAAATGTCTCTTCAGAACACTTACCCATTTTTAATTGGGTTACTTGCCTTTTTATTATTAAGTTGTAAGTATTCTTTATACACATATTCTAGATACAAGTCTCTTATTAGATATGTGATTTGAAAATATATTCTCCCATTCTGTAGATTGTCTTTTCACTTTATTGGTGGTGTCTTTTGAAGCAGTTTTAAAATAAAAATAAACCATTTTAATTTTGATGAAATCCAATATATCTCTTTTTTCTCAATGCTTTTGCTTTTGTCATATCTAAGAACCCTTTGTCAAGTCAAAGGATGTGAAGATATTTCCCTATGCTTTCTTCCAAGAGTTTTATAGTTCTAGCTCTCATATTTATGTCTTAATCCACTTTGAGCTATTTTTTGTATGTTGTGAGGTAGATACCCAACTTTTGCATGTGAAAATTCATTTGGGTTAGCACCATTTGTTGAAAATTATTTTTCCCCATTGCATTGCCCTGGCACCCTTGTTGAAGATCAGCTGACCATAGTTATATGAGTTTATTTCTTAATTCTCAATTCTATTCCATTATATGTCTATCTTTGTGTCAGTACCATTCCATTTTGATTACTGCTATTTTGCAGTTCTGAAATCAAAAAGGGTGAGTTCTAGTTTGTTATATTTTTCATGATTGCATTGGCCTTTGCAATTCTAGGTCCTTTGCAATTCTGAATCAATTTTAGAATTAGCATGTCAATTTCTACATAGAAAGTAAGCTGGTTCTATGTCTCTAGATCTATTTTTGTTCATCACAGACTGACTAACCTCAGAGGGAAGCCAGGGGAGGATGGATGATAAGAGATCAACCAAAGAACTTGTATGCATATAAGCATAAGCAATGGACCCAGACAATAGAGGGTGAAGGCATGGGCTGGGGGCAGGGATGGGCTGGGAGAGGACAATGGGGGGAAAAGGTGACATATGTAATACCTTCAAAAATAAAAATTAAATAAAACAGAAGTACAAATTAGCAGATACATAATAGTCATGAGGATGTAAAGTACAGTATAGGATATATAGTCAATAATCTATATATCTAAAAGCCTAAGCGACCATTATGACCAAACGACCGGTCGACCAGTCGCTATGACTCACACTGACCACCAGGGGGAAGATGCTTAATGCAGGAGCTGCCCCCTGATGGTCAGTGCACTCCCACAGCCAACCTCCCATGGCGGGCCAACCTCTTGTGGTCCCTCCCCCCGGCCAGCAACCTCCCATGGTTCCTCCTCCCCACACAGCTGGCCAGCCCCGATCGGCCCTTCCCCGCAACTGGCCAATATGGACTGAGTGAGCCAGTCCTGATCACCCTGATTGCTGGCCAGGCCGAGGGACCCCACCCATGCACGAATTTGTGCACCAGGCCTCTATATATATAAAAGTCTAAGCGACCGGCCGACCAGCCAACCATTCATTAGCTATGACATGCACTGACCACCAGGAGGCAGATGCTCAATGCAGGCGCAGAAACCACAGGCATGGCAACATGGAACAGACTGATGAATCTCAGAGGGAAAGGGGGAGGGGGAGAGGGGGAAGAGATTAACCAAAGATCTTATATGCATACTAGAGGCCCAGTGCATAGATTTGTGCACTGGTGGGGTCCCTTGGCCTTGCCTGTGGGGATCAAGTCAAAACCAGTTCTATGACATCCCTCGAGGGGTCCCAGATTGTGAGAGGGTGCAGGCCAGGCTGAGAGACCCCACCGGGGCACGAATCTGTGCACCAGTCCAGTTTCAGCCTGATCCCCACAGGCCAGGCCAAGGAACCCCACTGATACACAAATCTGTGCACCGGGCCTCTAGTATTAAAATAACTATGTATGGTGTTACATGGTACTATATTTATTGGAATAATCACTTTGTAAGTTATATAAATGTCCAATCACTTGGTTATGCACCTAAAATTATACTGTACCTCAACTCTAATTGAAAAATAAATAAAATATTTTTTAAAAAAGAAAGTAAACTGGTATTCTGCTAGTGGTTGTGTTGACCTATATATAGGTGTGGGGATTAGTACCACCTTAGCAATATTAAGCCTTACAATTGATGAACATGGATTGTGTTTTTTCACTTATTTAAATTTTTAATATTTCTTAACAATGTTCTGTAGTTTCCATAGTAAAACTTTTGTACTTCTTTTGATATTCTCAGTATTATATTCTTTTTGATACAATTGTGAATGGAATTATTTTTTTGATTTTATTTTTGAACTAGAGGCCTGGTGGATGAAATTTGTGCATGGGGGGGGAGGAGTTCCTCAGCTCAGCCTGCACCCTCTCACAGTCCAGGAGCCCTCATGGGATGTCCGACTGCTGGCTTAGGCCTGGAAGTCGGACATCCTTAGTGCTGCCTTGGAGGCTGTAGAGGTTCCTGCCACCATCGCTGTGCTCACCAGCCATGAGCCTGGCTTCTGGCTGAGCGGCGCTCCCCCTGTGGGAGCACACTGACTACCAGGGGGCAGCTACTGTGTTGAGCGTCTCCTTACAGGTAATCAGTGCGTGTCATAGCGACTGGTCGTTCCACTGTTCGGTTGATTTACATATTAGCCTTTTATTATATAGGATAGTTCATTGCAAGTGTATAGAAATAAAACTGATTTTTATGAATTGATTTTGTATCCTGAAACTTTGTTAAACTCAGTTACTTTTAATAGCTTTTTAGTGGATTCCTTAGGGTTTCCTATATAGGAGATCATATCATCTGCAAATAGACATAGTTTTACTTCTTCCATTCCAATCTGGATGTCATTTATTTTTATTTCTTGATTCATTGTCCTGGTTAGAACCTCCAATATAATGTTGTATTTAAATAGTGAGAGCAGACATCCTTGCCATGATTCTTATCTTATGGGGAAAAGACCCAATTTTTCTACATTAACTCTGATGTTAGGTGTGGGGTTTTCACAGATGACCTTTACCAGGTGAATAAGTTCCCTTCTATTCCTAGTTTGTTGGGTGTTTTTATCATGAAAGGGTGTTGGATATTGTCATTATTTTTCTCTACTTATTGAGATATTCATGTCATTTTTAATTTTTAGTTACTGATATAATGAATTATATTGATTGAGTTTTAGATGTTAAACCAACCATACATTCCTGGGATAAATCCCACTTGATCATGTAAATTTTTTTTATGTTACTGAATTCAGTTTGCTTGTACATTTTGGAAAAAAATTTTGGCAATAATAAAAAGAGATATTGGTCTGTAGTTTTCTTGTGATGTCTTGTTTTGGTTTTGATATCAGGATAATATTGGCCTCATAAAAAAGACTGGGGAGTGTCTTTCTTCCCTCTACTTTTTTTTTTGGAAGAGTTTATGAATAATTGTCATGAATTCTTCTTAAAATTCTTGGTGGAATTCAGTAATAAAGCCATCTGGACCTGAGCTTTTCTTTGTGAGTAGTTTTAAATTACAAATTCAATTTCTTCACATTATGGATCTACACAGATTGTCTATTTCTTCTTGAATTAGTTTCAATCATTTGTGTCATGCGAGGAACTTGTTCATTTTATATAAGTTTAAACTGGTGTCATATAATTTTTAATACATGATTGCTTTATGATCATTTTATCTTTGTAAGGTATATAGTCATACCCTCCCCCTCACTTTGATTTTAGTAATTTGAATCTTTTCTTCTTTTCCTTGGTCAACATAGCTAAAGATGTATAAATTACATTGATATTTTCAAAGAATTAGCTTTTGGGTTTATTGATTTTTTCTCTATATTTCTATTTTATTAATTTCCACCATAATATTCATTGTTCTTGTCCTTTTACTTGATTTCAGTTAAGCTTGCTCTTGTTTTCCAGTGTCTTAAGATGGAAGATTAGATTATTGATTTGAGATTTCTTTTTAATGTAGGCATTAACAGCTACCAATTTTCCTTTAAAGCAATGCTTTACCTGCATTCTCTAAGTTTTAGTATGTTGTGACTTCATTTTTATTCATTTCAAAGTATTTTCTTAAATCCTTTGAAGGAGAGAGAGGCAGAGAGACAGAGACAGAAAGAGAGACATAAATTGAGATTTATTATAAGTCGCTGATGTGATTATGGAGACTGAAACCCACAGGACAGACCATCGGGACAGAAACTTAGGTAAGAGTTGATTTTGTTATATTGACCCTGAATTTTCTAAGACAGCAGTGGAAAGTTTCCTGCTTCATACCTGCCACATAATTTTGTCAGAAACATTTAGGATAATATAGCAACTCTGAGTACTGGTTCCTCCTCTGTGGGACTTTACTAGTGACTGACTGGATTACTTTGGTGAAGTCTGTTCCTTGCCCTTCTCCCCACACCCGCTTAAGTCTCTGATATTGTGCCTCAGGGAGGCCCAGCTTTGAGTATGCCCACAGTCACCCTGGAACAACAGTGGTGTTGGTAAGACTCTTTTCTTCTATCTCTGACCATACCCAGCTATTAAACTCCATCAATTGCCCACTAATTGCTCTGTTGTTTTCAACAATGCCATGGTGCATAAATTGCTCCACAAACTAATCCAATCAAATTGTTGTTCCTTTGAAGGGCTACTTTCTGAGGCCAGTGCTTGATATTTGTTCTGACCCCAGGACTCCTTCCAGGTGTCTTATTTCCTGGTTTCACTGCAAAGGAGCTAACCTTCAGTTGTGTCTTCATTAAATCCGCATATCTCCCAATTTCCTTTCACAACTCCACTTTTCTTGAGAGTGCCCTAAGGCTTGAACTTCTCTATGCTCTATTGCAAATTAATTCGGCTCCTATGAAAATTGATTAGGAGCTATATATTACATAATCTGCTTTTGTTCCTAGGCATAATCTCTGTGCGGGGGCTCTAGAGATTGAGGTAAGCACAATGGCAAAAGTCTGTCTGAGTAAAAATCCCACAATAGGAACTGAGCTCCCTGGTGGATGAGTGAGGGAGCAGCCAGCAGCCTGGAATCCTCTTGACTTGCCTCTCCTGGCATGAAACAGTTGCCTCACAAGTCAGGGCAGGGACGATCAGGGTCCCAGTGTTCTCAGCACATTGCATCCAAGACAGAGCTTTTGTTTCACAAGTGGGAACTGAACAGATAATGAGAAACCTCACCTCTCAAGCAGACTTGCCCAGGACTTAGCTTCAACAATAGGTACGGAGGCAGAATGAGAACTGCTGAAGTCTGCTCCTTCCAGGAATAAAGCCATCTGATTGTGATCTGGGGGGAGAGAGAACCTGTGGTTTTGGCTGTAGTAGTCTGAAGTGAATTCTCCATCTCACTGACCTGGAGGGCATTCACTGTAGAGAGGGAGTTCAAATAACACAGATCCTGGCCTTTCTTACTGAATGTTTGCAGATTTCTTTTTCATTTGCTGATTGCCTTTAGGACCATTTCCAGAGGCTTTAAATGGTTGCTTTTTATGATATTCGCGGTTTGCTGGGAAGCAAGTCAACAGTTCATCATTGTGACATGACAGTAGTCAATCTACTAAACATTCATTCTTAACAAGAAATTGAAATGGAAAACTGTGCCAAAACAACACTTTAATCTTTCTGATTAGCAAAATCTAAGTGTGTTTTAAAACACTGTGAGTGAAACTGTGAAAAAATAGGCCCTCCTACACTATTCAGGTTGAGTACAAATTTGTATGATCCCTAGAGAAAGTCATCATGAAAACTATAATTTATAAAAACATTTACCCTTTGACCTGGCAGTTGTACTTCTGGTATTTATGTTACAGATGCATAAATATGCATAACATTATTTCTAGGAGCAAAATATTGGAAATAATGGAATACTAGTGGCCAAATAAAGAATCAAACAACAATTTACATAGCGATATGAAGAGTTCCACAATATATTCAGCAGGGCGTATGCTAACTTGTGTGTGAGAAATTGAGAGGAAGACAAATACATATTATATTCACTTGAATTTTCATATAGCACTGGAAAGATATAAAAGAAATCAATAAAACTGAAGATCAGTACAGAACATGTAGATGTGAACAAGGGAGGGATGAAGTTTTATAGTGTTCCTTTGATATTATTTTGCATTTTTGAACCATGCAAGTGTATTTCTTATATTAAAAATGTTAAATTTAACAAAGAATCAAAACATAGAAGTTCTAGTAGGATAAAGTAATTGGGCAGGAAGTGGCCTTTGTTATTATCATATTTAAATCCTTTACAGATGAAAATGAAAGTCAAGTTAGGGAAAAGGATTTGCCTAGGACACATGACAAGTGTTTGGCAGATCTGGGTTTAGGACTCAAATGTTCTGATTCTAAATCAGGTCTGTGCCCACTTCTGCATATATGCTTTTGATATTATGGAACCCTGCACTTGACCTTTACTGTGCATTATGGGAAGGAAACCTCATGCTGGAAACTAATATACTCTGAGCCCTTCCTGCCCTATAGTGCCCTAGGGCCACCTGGATGGGTGACCTGCTTGTTAGCATTCTTCACGCCACTTCTAATGAAAGAATGACCACTCTATGTGCCAGGAGCCCTTATTAAAAAGTCACAAAAGCAGGCCCAAAATAGCCACCTTCTGAAGCATTTTCTTTTTGCAATCACTTTATGATTTTCCTCTTTTCGGCCATCTTAGGAATGCTCTCTATACAAAACAGTCATGGGGATGTAAAATACGATATAGGGAATCTATATCTATCTATCTCTATATATATAAAAATAAAGAGGTAATATGCAAATTAGCCAGGATGCCATAACGGGTCATGACCAAACCATTTGCATATTAGCTCTTTATTAGCTCCTACTAGAGGCCCGGTGCACGAAATTCGTGCACTGGGGATGGGTGGGGGGTCCCTTAGCCCAGCATGTGCCCTCCTGGGGCCGGGAGGCCTCTCGGCTCCGCTGATCCAGGGGCGGCGAGGCCTCTCGGCTCCGCTGATCCCAGGGCGGCGAGGCTTCTCGGGGAGGCCTCTCGGCTCCGCTGATCCCGGGGCAGGGAGGCCTCTCAGCTCCGCTGATCCAGGCGGCCTGGAGGCCTCTTGGCTCCGCTGATCCCAGGGCCGGGAGGCCTCTTGGCTCCGCTGATCCCGGGATGGGGAGGCCTCTCGGCTCCGCTGATCCCGGGGCAGGGAGGCCTCTCAGCTCCGCTGATCCAGGCGGCCTGGAGGCCTCTTGGCTCCGCTGATCCCAGGGCCGGGAGGCCTCTTGGCTCCGCTGATCCCGGGGCAGGGAGGCCTCTCAGCTCCGCTGATCCCGGCCGGGAGGCCTCTTGGCTCCACTGATCCTGGGGCCGGGAGGCCTCTCTGCTCTTCGGCTTCAGGGCTGTTTGGCTTCGCTCTACCGCTTGGAGCCTGAGTATGCAGATTAACCGCCATCTTTTAGCTTCTATAATT
>NW_005353910.1:467405-473670 GCF_000412655.1 Myotis brandtii | reverse complement strand
TGCTCGCTTCAGTGCCTGGCTGCCTGCCGCCATCTTGGCTGACAGTTAATTTGCATATACTCACTGATTAGCCAATGAAAAGGGTAGCGGTCATACGCTAATTACCATGTTTCTCTTTTATTAGTGTAGATGTGTGCTGGGGCATTGTTCCCGAGACGGTGCGGAAGTGGGAAGGCGCTGGGAGAAGGTGGGACCAGCCTGAGGTGACTTGAGGATGGGCAGCACTGCGGGAGAAGGTGAGAAGGCCAGCACTGCGGGAGAAGGTGAGAAGGCCAGCACTGCGGGAGAAGGCAGAAGGGAGAAGGTGAAAAGGCCGGTGCCTAGGGATAACGCAGAAGGGAGAAAGTGAGAAGGCTGGTGCCACAGGAGAAGGCAGAAGGAAGAAGGTGAAAAGGCCGGCGCCTCGGGAGAAGGCAGAAGGGAGAAGGTGAGAAGGCCAGCACCATGGGAGAAGGTAAGAAGGCCCCGTGCACAAGAAGGCAGAAGGGAGAAGGCAGAAGGGAGAAGGTGACAATTAGGCAGGGTGATCAGGCCAGGAGGGGAGAGCAGATAAGCAGTTAGGGGGATCAGGCCAGAATGGGAGAGCAAATAGGCAGTTAGAGGCATCAGGCTAGGAGGGGAGAGTAGATAGGCAGTTAGGGTGATCAGGTCAGGATGAGAGAGCAGATAGGCAGTTAGGGGCATCAGGCCAGGAGGGGAGAGCAGATAGGCAGTTAGGGGCATCAGGCCAAAAGGGGAGAGTAGTTAAGGGCATCAGGCAGGCAGGCAGGTGAGCAGTTAGGAGCCAGTGGTTCCGGATTATGAGAAGGATCCCGGATTGGAGAGGGTGCAGGCCGGGTTGAGGGATCTGCCCCCCCCTCATGAATTTCATGCACCGGGCCTCTAGTATAGTCATAATATTGCAGTAACTAGGTATGGTGCCAGATGGATACTAGACTTATTGGGGGATCACCAAAAAAAGAAATTCTCTCTATGTATCTGTTCACCTTGATGATAGCATGGGCACTCTAATCTCATTCACATCCCTGGTAATGCTGCAAAATAGTCTGCTGTTCTGAAGATAATAGGGATAGTGTCTAAGTTATTAATTACTAAATCACAGATAAAAGCTATAGAGAACAATACTTCATTGAGCCAAGTTTAAGCACTTTCTACTGATATTTCTTAATACATTGCCTCTGGCTACTTCTCAAATTTTTCTCTGGAGAGTCTCTCCTCATGAATCTCTCCTCCCACCCATTCTCAGTCCCTGAGGTTCAAAGATTGCTGAATATACCAGCTATAGTATTGGACATCTGATCCAGATGTGCCAAACAGAATACTCCATTCCCCTTACCACAGTGATTGGATCAGGGAAAGACATAATTCATCCTGGGCCAAAGAGAACACATAGGGTTTTTCTGGCATCATTTCTCACCCTTCTCTTGGGGCTGCTAAACTGAAAGAATATAGGTCTAGAGATTCCAGTTGTCAATTTCGTTCTCACACCAAAAGAGTTCAAATGCAAACCAGCATAGAGAAATCAAACTCAGAAAAAGAATCCTAATGACAGTAGTTAAGTACCTGAATCCAGGTATGCCTGAAAATTTGTCTCTGGAACTTCCTCGTTCTATGAAAAGGAGAAAATAAAAATTATTTTTGGGTGGGTATTTAGGATAGATTTGAGTATCTTTCTCTTGCAGCTCAAAATCCAAACAGAGCAACTTTACTATTTAATTATGAGATGTAGAAACATTTTCTTAGTTTTAATGCTCTCCAAAGTATAGGGTATAGTGTTTATTCTTTCCAATATAATCTCTATGAAAATATTATAATGAAGAAAGCAAATATTCAATATGTTATTTTATCTTCTTTAATCCCAAATTCTCTAGAGCACTTAGAAGTTTCTCAGTGTAAGAACAATATTCAGAGAAAAAATATATATAAACACTAGAATTAATAATTCTTTTTTAAATTCTTTATTGTTTAAAATATTACATGAGTCTCTTTTTCCCCCATTGACCTCTTCCCCGCCACCCCTCCCCAAGCACAAGCCCTCATACCCCCCTACTGTCTGTGTCCATTGGTTTTTAATTCTTATACTCTTTCTTACAAGTTATAAAGCACCATCAGAATACTAATCACTTCATCCTCCTACTCCCATAGCAAGCTTTTAAGGTGGATGGATTGTTAATAACCTCATTTTGAAAATGAACAAGGTTCCAAAAGCCATAACTTATGCAAAATAACAGAGCTAAGGAATAGAGAAGGAATTGAATACAAGTATCCATTATACCACATTGACTTAGATGAGGACAAAAATGAAATCTGACTAAATTGCAGAATTTTATCTAAATTGCAACTTTTATTTTCACTTGGGTTCATATGGATTTCCTCTTTTACATGTGCACAACAGTAAATCTCTCTATTCCATTTTCCCTCTACCATCCCTGTTCAGAAAATCTGCGTCTGCATTATACAGAGATATTGATTTTACTCACCAATTTAAAAGAAATAATATTTTTAAAGTATTATTTATGAAGAGTGTAGGGGAAAACCTTTTTCATTTCTAAGAGGAAAGTAAACAATTCTTACAGAGCTGCCTGAGGCTGTTTCAAGCTAATTTAATTTGACTCAAAACCCATTTACAGAGTTGATGCACTTGTAAACCCTGTGAAAAGATGCTAGTTGTTATGCTGGATAAAGACGAAAATGAGCAAGAGGAATAAGATACAGACCAGACACTGGGAGACCAAGGGTACTGTAGAGCTGGTAGGGCCAAAAAGTATCTTTTTCAAGATTTAGAATTACAAAGCACAAAATTTCTTCCATTAAAAAAATAATCTGCTTTGCACATTAGGTGGGTCAAAATATATCTGAGGCCAATAGAATCAGAGTTGAATGTGTGCAACTAAGAATGAAGCCCATAGACTGTTCTGCATACCCTACAGTTACTACCAAAAGTGACCTGCATTACAGCTCCCCTGGACACTGGATGCCAGAACCTCTAATACTGCTGTCACCAAAGACCAGACACCTCTGCCACCAGGCTTGCGGGAAAATGGCTCCCATGGGGATGACTGCTTCCGCACATTGCTTTCTTGTGAGGATGTCTGTATGGAGGGTCTGTGCTCCTGCTGCAAGGAAGGCTGGGAGGACAAACTTCTGGATTCTGAATTGATAATAGGGACACACAATTAAATTGAGGAAAATTCCTCAAATATGGGAAGGATATTAAAAGGCTGCTGACATTTTCTAGGCATATACCTGTCTACAAAATAGATTAGGGAAAATATAAGGTCGATTTTTAGCATGAAATATTATACCTTGTTTTAACAGAAAAGATCCTTCTGATGGAAGAAGTGGGAGAGAGACGTGGAGGTAATGACTTTGAGAAAGATTGTAATTGAAGCGGAGATTCGGCAACAAAGATGCATCACCTAGCTCCCTAATTATTCTGATCCCTTTATAAGGGCTCAAGCATCCCTTTGCTCTCCACCCCCTAGATATTGTAGATAAAGTAATTATGCATTAACGATGATCTATAAGTTTTCAAGATAGTTTTATAGAGATAATAATATTAAAATGTAAGTTGTTCCACCGAGGTCTCAAACTTCAGACTCATAGATTTATGTCCTTAGCTGAATTCAAGTATACTGAGATAATTTGGCAAATATTTAAAACACAAACCCCAAAATGTAAAATTAATATCTAAAATTTAATGATGAGGCAAGCAAGCCAGTTCACATTCAACTTGTTGAAGGAATTTTTAACACGCTGGATTACGATAGCGTTGAGCTGGCAGAGAGCTAGTTCTGAGGAAATCTTTCATCTCTACTAGTAAATGTATAACAAGCAGAGCCCTAGAGAAAAGGGCTGGCTTGTACCAAAGGGGAGTAAAGTTTAATGATTACAATGTCCTCCAGGGAGGTATAGGACACCAAATCACAGGACACACCCCTCATTGTGTTTTCCCAAAGGAATGACTAACTTCCAGATGGACTGTTTACCAGGTTGGCTCCTAGTGCATTTAAACTTGTTTATATTTGGGTTTAAAAGAGACAAGAGGAAAACAGAACATCCTCTCGTCCCATTTGTCACACATACATCATTTACATAACTTTATTATTTTATGAAATTCATTCAGTTAAAAATAATATCAGGTATTACTATTTAAAATTAAATACTATGTAATAATTACAATTATGTCCATGAAGAAGTTCAGGATACAAAATATATCAGTTACATTTTAGAATGCAAAGAAAAAATGTCTGGAAAGATATGCCAAATTTAACAATGATTGTATTTATGTGTTTGGATTTTGTTTTTGTGCATTCAATTTTTAGTCTCTCTTTATACCTTCTTAAATGTTCCAAATAATCTATGAAGCACATTTATTACACTCATCAGAAAAGTAATAGTGAAGGATTAGTTTAGGTGTCAAAGTCACAGTCACTTGAGTACAATGTGAAATACCTGATAATTTATTAATGTCTTGAATGAATATAAAACCCAGAAACTTATTTTCTAAATGTTAATTTTTAAATCAATTGTTTGGGAAGTTGAGCTTTCTAAATGGGACTACTTTTTTATGGATAAAGAAATATTAAGAATAAGAAGCAGTAGTTTATGTTTTCTCAAGGCCTCAAATCAACATCATAGGCACCCACTCTTCTAACAGTGTTTATTGCAAAACAATGTGTCCAGACTGTGAACTGGCTTGTTTGCCTCATCATTACACTTTTAGATATTAATCTTATATTTTGGAGTTTTTGTTTTAAATATTTGTCATGTTTTTCAGTATGCTTGGATTCAGCTGAGAATCTGCATCTTTGAGTTTGATGTTTGAGACCTCAGTGGAACAATTTACATATTACCTATTGGTCTGTGTTTCTGTGAGGTTCTATAGCTGTAGTCCTTGCTCCCTAATGCGAGCATTGCTCTCTTTGCCCTCACTCTCTACTCATCAGTAGAAGCATGAGTAGGAAGAACATGGATTTTGGCATCATAAAGCCTGCATTTAAATACAGATTTTTTAGTGTTCATGATCTAACCTTTCAATAGATGAGAACCTCAGTTTTCTCATCTGTAAAGTGGGCATGGGGTTAAATAATAGTACCTAATAAACCAGAAATTTTCAACTTTTTTCATCTCATGGTACACATTAATTACTAAATTTCGGCAGCACACCACCCGATGATGTCTTGTAACTGCTGTCACCAGGTAGCTTTGGGGATGTGCTCATTGTCCAGGCAAAAGCATCAAAAGCACCAGCCTCAACCCTTACAAAATGGGGGTCTGGGGCTTATAAGGAAATCCCAGGATATAGGATGAAGAACTCTGAAGCAATGCTGTGGCATTAATTCTCCTAATGGTACAGGAGATGATATTGTGAGAAATGACATAGATGTGGATGGCCGTGAGACCAAATGCCATTTAGAAGAGTCAGACTCTGAATGTGGAAGAGCTTCAGAAAAATTAAACCAATTTTTATTTATGTTTTCACTTTTGGGTAGGTACAAAGAATTTGTAATTTTATGAACTATCACAAATGACTTAAAAAGCTCTATCAATAAATGTAAGATAAGATGAAAAGTGGTATGAAAACATGTATTGTGTTTATTGATAGCATTTTTCTCTCTTGGTTATTAACAATGATGCACCTAACCATCAATGTCATCTTGGATACAATAAAAAAGAGTAAATGTTCAGTTATTCCGGTTTTTTATTCCCTTGTTATCCTGAATACTTCAGCATGCTCTTTTAGGAATAAGGACACTTTCCTATAAAATTATTACATCCCAGAAAATGAACAATTCTTTCACAATAACATCTAAATTCCAGTCCATATTCAAACTTCTCCAATTGTCCAAAAATGTCTCTTATAGTTTGTTTTAAACCAGCATCCAATCAACTTTCACGCATTTCATTTGACTAAAATTGTTACTAGGGATAGCACTGTGTAACAACTACTCTCAGTAGGAAAAAATTTATTTTGTCATTCTGTTTTTATCTTTATTTTGTGTCATCTGTTTTAAGATAAAAATACTCAGCAGTCTCATGAAAAGATGTGCCCATCTGGAATCTATATTGTTGTTTCTTAATCTTTTAGAGGAAAAATAAATATATATTCATTTCTGAACTTAACTTTTGGTTGTTGTTTTTTTTGTTTGTTTGTTTTTTCAGATTTTTTTGATTAATTAAATCTTTATTGTTCAGATTATTACATTTGTTCCTCTTTTTACCCCCCATAACTCCCCTCCACCCAGTTCCCACCCCACCCTCC
>NW_005353910.1:457619-465858 GCF_000412655.1 Myotis brandtii | reverse complement strand
GGAGCTGCAAACTGGATGGTCCCACTCTGACCTCTGGGTTTCCTGGCTCCTGGATCTCTAGGGAGGTGCTAATCTAGCCTCTGCCTTAGGCTATCCAGCAAAAGCCTCCCTGCAGGGCTTGGGTGGGGCAGGTCCCACGGGATCAACAGGGCGGGTCTAGCAGTTATGGCTGCTCTCAGAGGCCCCACTTCTCAGTGTCTCGGCAATTGCTGTAAGCCCCTCCAAGAGAAAGCTGCCCTCGAGTTCTGACCGATGCCAGACAGTCCCACTTCTCTCGTAAGAGTCTGGGTCCCCAGAGACTCGCCCGGAACTGGAGCTCAGAGCCTGAGACTCCCTCCCGATTGAAAATGACAACCGCACCCTCAGCCGCCAGCCCGCTCCGTGTGCGCCTCTGTACCTTAGTATTTTACTTCCGCACTGCGCCTCCTCTGAGTCTCAGTGTGCTTTTCCCTTTCCTTCTAGTTGTAGAATTTCCACTCAGCCAGCCTTCCTGTGGTTCTGGATGAGATCCGTTCCATCTTTTAGTTGTATTTTTGAAGTGGTTGTTCGAGGCAGCAAACTCCGGTGTTTACCTATGCCGCCATCTTGGTTTCTCCCCTCTGAACTTAACTTTTGAATTATAGCGGGACTAGGTTGCTGTTAATGAACTAACTAAATTATTCTCTAGAGTAATACATATATACACCAGAAGTCCCAGATATCGGGGGAAGCATTGCCTCTTAAAGGTTCATTGTAACGTTCCCTGAGTGTTTGGGGTTGACTAATTGTGAGTAACCTCTTCATTTTGCTGAAATATTCAAATCTTCCTATTGCCACATTGAAAATAGTTTTCTTAATACTTCCTTTCAGTGGGATTTAGGGCTTTGAACATGAGGTTCACATCTTGGAAAGATTAGAATCTATTGATGAATGAAAATGTTATTTTTCAACAAAGAACTTTGTATTCATTATTGTATAAAATGATTTAATGCTGGTGTTTAAAAAATGCATAGATTTGAGGGAAGTTAATGGACAAAACAGCAAAATTGAATGTTTAAAACAGTAGGAAATGACCACTGCATACTTCTTATTATGCCTCTCATTTATGTTAAAGCAAAATAATGAGGTTGTGTTTTTTTTGGGGGGGTGGGGAATGGCCACTAAAAGCCATATAATCTAATAGCCACTATAAGGTACAACGGAGATTATCAAATTTGACATGTTACTTAATTTTGGTTGAATTGTTTTCTATCAAGAGTGTCAGAATAGTTAAATTATTTGGCAACCCTAGTGATTAAAGTGGGTTGTATATTCTTATTCTAAGTTGTTCAGAATGAATATTTTGTCTGCTTCTAGCTCTCAGTAGGGTTTTTTGCCAGTAAGGTATTGAGACAGATTTCTGCATGAGTAGAGTTTTTCTGCTTATAAAAATTATTCCTTATTCAGTTGTTAGTGAACAATAAGCTAACCCAGAAATGTGCAATATATAGTGATGTCTAATCACTGATTTATCATAATATCTCTAATTAGATTATTTATGGTCTTTGTTAACTAGTTTCACAATGGATTAGTCTTAATTTCCATTCAACTGATATATTATTAAATAAATGGACAAACTCTGTCAATAAACATCATTTTCTTGTATTTCTACTATAATCCCAAAATAGTAACTTTAAAAAAAAATCCAAATACATGATTCTGGAATAGAAGCTTCCTTAGTTATGCTTCTTAGAGCCATCATTATGATCTAAGCACCAGGGCATCTCATTGGGCAAATAAAGTCAAGACCATTTCTATTTTCTGAGGTTCCCAGCTGCAGAATTTAGAAATGCCAAAATATAGCTATAAAACTGATGTACAGCTGGCCCTCCAATAACATCGTTTCATTCTACATCATTTCACTATAACATTGATGAGATGTCACAGGAACTTAACTCTTGTTTATATCAATTATTCTATGGTAGAATTGGTCCTGTTATATGTTGTTTCACTTAGAGTTGTAGAACCTAATAATGACATTAAGTGATGACTTACTGTATGTTAAAGGTTTACAGTTAACAAATTAATTTTGTTGATGCTCTAGAAAATTCAACCCTGTATATGTGACATCTTGAAGATAACATTGAAAATATTTTCGAGTCCCAACCTTTTGAGAGACGCAGGACTTTTCAGTTACTCTGCAATTCCTCTATCATCTTCAAATCCTGTAAACTATTTTCAATTATTTAATGTAGCTCTCTTGTCATATGAGTAGGTAAATATTTGCCATGCTAAGGCACCAAACATTGACATCTGCAGAAACAAAGGTAAAATTATTTTAAAAGTTTATCAGTACCTTGCTCCACACAACTTGTTTTGTAAACCTTTTTGTAAACAAAAAGGATATGTTTTTGTTTGGAGGGTTTTGTTTGTTTGCTTTTGTGTTTTGTTTTGTTTGTTTGTTTTAGAGAGAGAGAGAGACAGACATCAATGTGAAAGAGAAACATCGATCGGTTGCCTCCGACATGCACCCCAACCAGGGATCAAACCCATAACCTGGGTTATGTACCCTGAAAAAGAATTAAACCACTGACAGTTTGATGCACAGACAACACTAAACCAAATGAGCCACACTAGCCAGATCAACCCACACAACTTTTGATAGGATAAATCATTGTATATTTTTAGTATACCACTTCAATTTCATGGACACCATCAGAATGCATGTGAAAAATAAACTAGAGTTTGAAAATCCATAGAAATATTGACATTTCAAACTTTTTAAAAAATTCACAGAGGAGATTTTTCTACTTTACAAGGTATAGGTCATCATTTAATTTCCTGCTTTTACCCCACCCCTACCCATCTATAAATAGCTGTATCTCCACTTGCTCTTATCATCTCTCTCCAGTCTCACAAGAAAGTTTATCTTATATCAAATCTAAACATAATCCTTCAAACTGAGACTTAAATTATACTCTCCTTCCTTAAAAATATCAAAACATCTTTCATTTCTCTATCACAACAGCTCTCTCTACTGCCTCCTTTCTCTTCATGCATAAATAAATATAGATCCCTATTAAAAATAAATGTTTTTAATACCCTTATTATTAGGGTCTTCTAGCTATCATCTTATCTCCCTGATTTTCTCTGCAACCATATCCTTTTTAAGTATTTTTCCTACATTTTCTCCCAATTCTGTCCTCACCACACATGATTTGTATCCCAATCACTCCAGGGAAATTTTTCTCACAAGAAAGATCAATTACCTCATTATTCCTAATACAAAACACATTTTTGCCTTAATCTTACTTTATTTCTCTGAAATATGTAGAAGTCTGGACCAAATTTTTATTGAAATGGCATCCTGGAAGTCTTCTAAGATACAATTATTATCTATTTTCCCATCTACATCATTGTCCTTTTGTCAACCTCTCACATGGATTCCATTTCTTTTAGCTACCCCTTAAAAGATGGTATTTTTCAGAATTCACCGTTGGTCTTTTATTCTTACCGTATTTGATCTCCCTGGGTGGCATCATTCACACTTTCCATATCAATGAACACTGTGTTGATAAAGCACAGAGCTATTCTTCCAACCTAGATGTCTTCCAAGGTACCTGACCCCACCAAATGCCCTCGGCACTTGTCTGTCTACGTATTCAAGGACCACCATAGGCTCTACAGGATCACTCAATACTTTTCATTATCTTCCCAAACCTTCTCCTTGTTCAGTCAATGGAAGCATCACCTTGCCTAATTCAGAACACAAGAATTATGCGTGATACTTTCCTCTGCCTATGCCTCACAAACAATTGGTAACCAAGTCCTGTTGAGTGAAACTGCAGAAGGTCTCTGGGTTCTGTCAGACGCTATTCCCCTGCACAGCTCCTGATGCTTCAGACCCTTGCTTTTACTGTTACGTGCTTAGCTCTTCTCCCTGCCAGCAATTTATTCACCTTCAATATTTCCCCATAATAATACAGAATGATCTTTCTAAATGCAGAGCTGACCAAGCTATTTCTCATTGGATTCCTACAGCTGCCTACATAAAATATCAACTCTTTAGCATGGCCCTCCACAGTCTGGCACTGACAATCTCTGTGGCCTTGTCTCTTACCACATTTGCCTTGCAGCCTACATTTTAGTCATTCTGAAGCGTATATACCAAATACTGACATTCCAGTCACATTGAAAGCAATGCTCCGAATGAGTCCGTGGAAAGCATGCTCTTTCAAACACTTGTTCCTCTGCACATCCTCCCCTTTTGACTCAGTTTGAGCATCACCCAGGAAGCTTCGTTTGTTCTCTCCTAAGAGACTGGGGAAATTCTTCTGCTGCACATTCTCATAGCTTATTAACAAATCTCAGCTATAAGATTGTCTTATTGATTCATGATACTCAATGTATTCACCTGTATGGTCTCTAGGCAGGTCAATTTAGTGCAGTGGTTCTCAACCTTCTGGCCCTTTAAATACAGTTCCTCATGTTGTGACCCCAACCATAAAATTATTTTCGTTGCTACTTCATAACTGTAATTTTGCTACTGCTATGAATCATAATGTAAATATATATGCAGGAGGATGTATTTTCATTGTTACAAATTGTATATAATTAAAGCATAGTGATTAATCACAAAAACAATATGTAATTATATGTGTGTTTTCCGATGGTCTTAGGCGACCCCTGTGAAAGGGTCATTCGACCCCCAAAGGGGTCATGACCCACAGGTTGAGAACCGCTGATTTAGTGTCATTTAATGGCATGGATCCAACCTTCCTCTTCATATCCCCATTGTCTTTCTCAATAGTTGACACATACCATTTACTCCATCAATGTTGAGTAAATGTACTGCTTACTAATACTCCTTTGTGGTTAGTCATCTGCTAAAAGCATAGGGTCTAATTTAAACTTAAAAATGTTTACCTTTGTCTAAATGTATAAATAGATGAATAAAACAGGAATTGACTGGTCTTTCCTATTGTAGACATTAACATCTTTGCCATAATTATACGTGCATGCCCCTACATAAACATATGTGCACAAAAGTTTCTCATTTTGTATAGGCAGGATAAATGGTGATGGAAAGAGACTTGATTTGGGGTGGTGAACACGTGATACAATGTACAGATGATGTATTATAAATTGTATACCAGAAACCTATATAATTTTATTAACCAATGTCACCCCAATAAATTCAATACAAGGGGAAAAAGAAGTTTCTCATTCTGTAGAAATACAAAATATTTTAAGGAACATTGGTAAATGAAATTATTAAAAATCCTTCTGTAAATGGGAAGGACTGTTATTGTAATGAGGTGCATGTAACTGGAACATGTAGAGGAAAAAAGTCTTATGTAAATAAAAGGTATTTCATTTACAATTTTTAGATTCTAATTCTAATTTTAAATAGTATTCTTTTAAGGAGAAATATTATGTATGGGTCTCTTTAAGACATTTTAAAAATCAAATACAGCTATGAGGATGTAAAGAATAGTAGAAATAACATTGAGACTCAATGAAACATACCTTGTATAAAATCAAACAGCATATAAAAAGAAAAGTTACAAGATGATGAGTCTTTATATGATTTTATAACCAATGTCACCCCAATAAATTCAATGAAATTTTTAAAGAAGTAAGTACAGCAGATCCTTGAATAATATATTTTCCTTCAATGTCATTTCATTATTACATTGATGAGATGCCGTAGGAACTTCACTCTTGTTATATCAATTTGCTTAAGGTAGAATTCATTTTGTTATATGTCATTTTGCTTCAAATCACAGAACCTATTGACAACATTAAGTGAGGACTTACTGTATATCTTTATTGGAAGTGAAAGGTTTAATTTAAAATAGTGTAGCCTCTAGGGCTTTTTATATAATTATAAAGCTTTATTTAGACTCTTCAGACAAAAATGAAAATAATAGTGATTCTATGTGGTACCCATTAGAATGAGACTCTTTTATATGAGTGTAATCGGTACCACAGGGTAGTTAACACTTTATCTGCTTCCAGGATTAAACTCCTGTCAAACAGAACCCCAGGGAATACAACTCATGTGTCATTAAACCATCAAGTTCCCTTAATAAAGTAGAAATCTATAGTTAGATAATGCCAGCCATAGCTCAACAATTCTGAGGAGACTAAACCACCAGGTCACAAGAAAAAGTACCCAGAAAATGAAAGGCTCCCTTCTACATTCAACCCCACCACTATCAGGGCTTTTGACCCCCAGTAACTTGGTGAGACCACATTAGGCATATAGAAGCAGGCCAAGTGATGGTAAGAAGATGACACAGATGTATCTATAATAAGACTATTGTCACTCTAACCACATTATAGTCCTTTAACTGTTATCAATTCAACACAAATTAAATTTTTTCTCACTTTTGATTTTTTTAAAATGATATAGTATACAATAAGCAATACATGAAGCATTCTAGATAAAGTTCCCTGGCTCAGGTCACTAAGTATTCTTTATTTCCCTGAAATGTTTCATATTCCAAGAGAAATGTGATGCTCATTTTTAAATATGATTACATATTCTAAGGATTCTTATTCATTCATAATAATAAAAGTGACCTCTATAAGTTAAATAATGCAATATGCACTTCACAAAATGCCCTTATATATATTTCATTGATCTTCCTAGTCATAAACGTTTTATTTTACTGAGCTGTATTAGGCTAAAGGGTGTTACATTAATTTAGAGTTCAATACACACTAGCTGGTAGATCTTAATATTGATCCCATGTCTTTGAACACCAAGTCCAATGTTCTCTCCACTACTTAATTCTGCAGTGTTGTTGAAGACATAATATTATAAAGAGAGTGCTGCATTTTTTCTTCAACAAAATTATTCAGAGTAAGTAAATCAATTTCAGGTTTCAATTCTATTTGCTTTGTCAAGATATGCTTCCACAAGAAAATAATACCTAAACTTTTGATTCTCTAAGTAAAAAGTAGAAACTATTATTAAAGGATAAAAAACTGAAATGATGGAAGGGAAGAAGGAAGGAAGGAAGGAAGAAAGGAAGGAAGGAAGGAAGGAAGGAAGGAAGGAAGGAAGGAAGGAAGGAAGGGAGGGAGGAAGGAAAGGGAGAGAGAGAGAGAGAGAGAGGAGGGAAAGGGAAAGGGAAGGAAAGGAAGCAAAGGATAGGTATTTTATTTTCAAGAAAAAATGTTGCATTAAATATCTAAAACACTTCAACTTTACAATTCTATAGCTCTTCTTAGCAAATTCTATGTAAAATTATTATATGTAAATATGTGTTCTGGGGAAAAGAGTGCAGGCTCCCCTCCACAGTTGTCCATTGCAGTGTCACCAGATGAGCACATCACCTTCAGTAAGTGCTATTTTTGTAGAAGGCAGAAAGTAACAGGCAAAGTGCTCGAGGAGTAATGAAGAAGCAACTGAATAAAGCAAAGGGAATCTTAGAGAGAGTTTATGAAACAGGGGGAATTTGGATTGGGTCTTAAAAGAGGTTGAATTTCAACAGGAAGGGAAAACAAAAGAAGAAAGGGCATTTCCTGCTAAAATAAAAGCAGGAGCCAAGACACAGAAGAAAAGTTTATGGGAAAATACAGATGCTGCAACATAACTGGAACCTAGATTGTGTGTAAGGGTTTGGGGGTGGATGAAGGAACATTGATCAGAAGGCAGCTCTGTGCTTTCTCTTAGTTCTTATGCATAAACTCGAGGCCCAGTGCATGAATTCGTACACAGGTGGGGTCCCTCGGCCTGGCAGGTGATAGGGGCCAAATCGGGGTTTATCAGGGCCATCTCGTCCAGTCCAGATTGGGGCTGATCCAGGCTGGCAGGCTCGGGGGAGGGACCGTGGGAGGTTGGCTGTTGGAGCGCACTGACCACCAGGAGGAAGCTCCTGCATTGAGCATCTTCCCCTTCATAGTCAGTGCATGTCGTAGCTACCAGCTGGTTGTCTGATCATAATGGCCACTTAGGCTTTTATATATATAGATTTAAAAATAACATACATATATAAATTGTGTATACTTACATGCATATGTATGTATGTAAATAAATATTTTCCTGGATTATTTTTGTTGTATGGTTAAGTTTCTCTGTTGGCTAGCTTGTTCACTGTTGTTGGAAACTTAAGTCCATCTATTTGAGCTTTTCTTTTTTTATTGTTGCCACTATTACAGATGTCCCCTATTTCCCCCTTTTATTTAATCTTTTTTTAAAATGTATTTTTATTGATTTCAGAGAGGAAGGGAGAGGTAGAAACATCAATGATGAGAGAGAATCATTGAT